>NW_024967842.1:0-2897 GCF_019238085.1 Lagopus leucura
TGTCTAACTGCCACGACTTCTCCCAGCAAGCACTGTCCTCCATCTCACCACCAGTTATACCCCTAGCAGCACGCATTTTGCGTTCCTGACATGAAAATGACTCCCTTCATCTTCTCCTCTTGCTGCAGCTGCAATGGATGCACTGGTACGACTCCCACGTTTGACAAACCTACAGTTCTGGCTTACCAGGCACAGCTGCAGTCCTTCTCCCTTCCAGCTCACACTCCAGCCCAATGGCTGAGCAGCACCGTCAGCGACAGCGGGCAGCACCCGTCAGCCACCACCACTCTCACTGCCAGCCGGGACGAGAGCTTACGCAGCGTGTCCACACTGCTGCGCAGCGCTCACGGCTGTGGCACTCACTGGTGGCAGCCACGGCCCCAGCACAGTGCTTGTGATGTCACCGTGCTTGTGATGTCACCGTGCTTGTGATGTCACCAGACAGTGCATGTCCCCAGCTGAGCACCTGGCTCTCCACCATGACTTCAGTGGGGTTTTGTTAAAAATGTGCTGGATACGGCACAGCCAGCGCTCCGTGGGTCATTAAAGCACAAGTTGCACTGCATCAAGTCTGTGCTCTTCTTCCTTTGTCCTGTCTGAGGTGAAGGCTGGGGCCCAGCAGCAGTTTTGCAGGGCTGTGTGGCAATGGTCAGTCACAGCTTGAGGCAGTGGTTGAGCACCTGGTGGGAAGGCAGGGCAGCTCAGGTGCACACAAACTCTTCCCAGTCATCACTGAAGGGTTGGCAGTGGAGGCAAGGGTGTCTGAGTGGAGATCCCTGCTACCTGGGGCCTTCCAAGGCTCAGCAGCTTTTTTCCTTTCTGTCTGTGTCCCCAACTGCCACACTTGGGCAAATCCTCGCTTGCTGCAGCCTCGGACTTTGCCGCCCTGTTGTTACTGCTGCACTTTGCATTGCACTGTAGCATTACACAGCCATTGGGAAGGGCCTCGTTTGAGCTGGGAACTCCTCCCCAGCCCAGCTTTTCTGCTGAGACTCCTTCCAGCCACCACGCAGCACCAAGCCCAGCTCACCTCTTGGTCCAGGTCTGTCCAGGCTGTGCCCAGGTCACACACACACCGCAGCGGTGCTTCTGACGGGCTCTCAAGGATGATCCTTGCCACAGAACGCTCAGAGCTCAGTCTCTGTGTGCCACTCGCTCACTAGAGCACCAGCTCTGCTTGCCACGGAGGGCCAAGCCCTGCCACCCCAGCAACGACTGTGACCTCAGCACGGTTCCGCATCACTCCTGCGCCTTCATTCTAAACAAAGGAAGCGGACACCTCCTAGATCCAAATTCTAAGAGACCGACACAGGGGTCACCCAGTGGGGTTATTGGAAGTAAGATTTTAAGAGAAATGAAGGTGACTCTTGTGCAGCCATCTCGGGTCACCCTCTCGCTCAGGCACCGCATGATTGCACCCAGGAGATGTTGCCTTCAGCTTGAAGGCTGGAAGGATTTGAGCCTCAGAATTTGATCTTCCAAACAATCAGCAAGCATTTGGATGAGCCAGCCCTCTGGTTTTACGCAGACAGGCACGTCCTGCTTGGGAAGCCGGCCCAGCGAAGGCAGAATAGCTCTGGCCATGGGCCGCAGCACTCCAGTGCCAGGCGCCGCTCCAACTCCTGGGCTGCATTTCCTCCTGGGCTCCCGCGCACGCTCTGGCTCTCCTGCCGGTTTCTGCAGGTTTTGTGGCTTCCTGCTGGGGAGCTCCTCACGTTCATCTGCAGCTGTGCCCCGACATCATTACTGCCACCTCTGGTACCGCACCAAGAGATGCCTCAGAGTGCATCAGCCTGGACTTCCTGCTCCCATCAGCAGCTGCTCCCACGCTGACCTTCATTCACAGTGCGATCCTGGCCACTTGCAGCACGAGCTGCCCTGCACTGCAAAGAAAGGAAACGTGGGATTAGCACAAACACGGAAGCCCAAGGCTGTGTCACCACCTCCTGTTGCAGTCTTGGGGAGTCAGCTGCAACTGCAGCCTTTGTCTGAATAAAAACAGGCACCTCAAATTAAGTGGGACCTCTGAACTGCAAAATTGCCACAATCAGAAATAGGCACTGAAGTCGCTCGCTGAGCTGTAGGTGGTTACCTCGGAATTCTTTTCTTTTGGGAAAATGTGGGCTTGGAGTTGAAGGATATTAGAAAAACAGAATCTGCTTCTCTGTAGGTGGAAGGATTGGAAGTCGGAGTCTGAGAAGAGAAGGTTTTGGACTCGTTGTAAGGCACAAAGCGATGGGATGATTCCCCATGCCTGCAGAAAGCCTGATGTGCTGTGCCACAGGCGGCTGAGTGAACCAAAAGCTGTGCTGCCCATTCAGAAGCACGTGGGGCACGGGCGTGGAGTGGTTACACAGCGGCACGTGGGATGTGAACGTTCCTTGGGCACCTGTTCCCCAGCAGAAGGGAAATCCCTTTTCTGCCATGCCGTATCCCTACCGTCCTCAAGGGCTGTGGGAAGGCTGCAGAGGCTGTGCAGAGGAGAGAGTAATTTCTCCTCGGTTGGTCTGGGATATGATGTGACCTCTGGGAGCAAAGCACCGTAACGAATGTTGCTGCGTCCCAGTGCATCAGCTGCCTGCCTTGAAATTATTTTTGCTACCTGATGAAAGTGATACAAACAGAGCCAGGCTGCAGGCAAAGCTCTACAGTGCAGAAAAAGGAACGCTAAAGCCTGTGACACTTTTGAGGTGGGAGGGAATAACAAGTTTGAAGTGGTCTTGATCCAGCTGAAAGGTTCAGTTTCGTCTCCTGTTTTCCTTGCCTTTTGTGTGCTGTCAAACTGTCTCAGGGACTGAGGCATATCCCTGAGGGTGCAGGCACCTAAACCTGCTTTCTTGCGTTGGGGGTGTTGCATGGGAGTGGGAAATGATTCCTGTGAGCTGTCAGATTGTCCT
>NW_024967843.1:0-1397 GCF_019238085.1 Lagopus leucura
CCCCCCTTCATGCCCCCCATCCCCTCCTCCCACACCACTCCCCCTCAGCACCCCACATCCCCCCCATGTCTCCCATCCCCTTCGCCCCCCATCCTCCCCCATTACCCCACATCCTTCCTGTATCCCTTTTCCCCATTCTCTCCCCCACCCCCCTTCATGCCCCCCATCCCCTCCTCCCACACCACTCCCCCTCACCACCCCACGTCCCCCATCCCCTTCTCCCCCAATGCTCCCCCTTGTCCCCCCTCTGCCCCCTCCACGTCACACCCCCATCCCCCACCTGATAAACACTCAGCCTGGCGTCGGGATCGTTGGCAATGCGGCGCAACCCCAGGCAGGCAGCAGCCAAGCCTGGAGGGGGCAACTGAGCGGGCAGAGGGTAGGGGTTGGCATGGAGCATCCTTGGCAGCCAATACAGCATCCGCTGGCACTTCCGCACAGGACGACTGCGAGGCCCAAAGATGGCCAACAACAAGAACCGCGTCTCCGCATCCGGCACCACACCTGCATCGAGGAAGGGGGAAAAAAACAACCTGGGAGCTTCCAGGGAATCCCTTCCACCTCTCGACGCATCCATCGCAGCCGCCCCTCACCGTATCTCTCCATCTGTTCCAGAACCTGCAACCCGCACTCCTGCTGCCGTGGAAAAGGAGCAAAGAGCCGATGCAGGGGCCCCCGCGGCACCCAGGGCCCACGGGGCAGCACCCGCAGCAGCCGGTTGTAAGCATCCAGCTGCCCGGCCACCCCCAGTGCTGGCATCGCTGCCAACGCTGCTGCCACCAGCTCCAGACGTCCCAGCCGCCGGCCCGGTGCTCGTTCCAGCTCCTCTAACGCTGCTGCAAAGGTCGCAGGGCCTCCCTGTTCCTCGTCCCTGTTCTGAGAGCCACGATCCGACGGTGGCTCTGAAGCATGGCTGCTGCTGCTGCTGCTGCGGCACGTGGGGCGAGCAGCCTGGGGAGGGGGCACGGGGTGAAGGCAAGAGAACAGCCCCCCTGCTTGGCCCAATTCCCTTCTCCTCACTCAGCTCCTTGCCGTGCCTCCCATCCACATCCCCCTCCCCCCCATCTCCTGTTCCCTTTTGCTCCCTGCATCACCTCAGCCCCCTCGCAGCCTCCCCACCTTCCTTATCCCTTTTCCCCCCTCTTTGCGAAGCCCCATGGCCGCTCTGCCTCCCATCCCTGTGTCCCCCTCACATCTCCCCCCATCTCCCATTCCTTCTCTTCCACATCCACCTCAGCCCCTCGCAGCCCCCAAGCCTTCCTTATCCCTTTTCCCCCTCTTTGTGAAGCCCCATGGCCGCTCTGCCTCCCACCCCTGTGTCTCCCCCACACCTCCCCCCATCTCCCATTCTTTCTCCTCTCCCACGTCCACCTCAGCCCCCTCGCAGCCTCCCCGCC
>NW_024967844.1:0-1308 GCF_019238085.1 Lagopus leucura
TATTTCCGATGGCTGCATGCTGCTTTGCTCTGCTCTGTATTTATGGCCTGTGGCGGGGCAGAAGTCCTGTCTGTGCATGGAGTGGTACTTCCATTATTTTCTAAGCATTTTCTCTCAGCAAAGTTTCTGTTAACTGCTACTAAGCACACTGTGCTATGAAGCACAATTGCCTTTTGATTGATTTCAGCTTTGCTAGAATAATGTTAATTATGCAGTCTTCCTGTTGATTGACAGGAGGAAAGTTTGGGAAGTGCTGTGGTTTTCCCCATGTGATGCTGATGGGTCAGAGTGAAGACATCCATACAAGAGTAACACAGGTGTGTTTGAAATGTTGCTGGAGGCAGCTACATGCAAAGACAGCATCAGAGCTGAAATCAGTGGGTGCAAATCTGAGAGAGGAATGCTTGAGAAGTGGCTATCTTATCATGTATCTATGCATTTGAGGAGATGCCCAGCTTAAAACCACCCCCCACTTTGTATTCTCTGATTCTAGACATGGACTGAGACCACATTACCTCCAATTCCTCCCCCTGAATGACAACAAAGCTTTGCTCTCACAAAGCAGCTGGCTTCAGCCCCACGGGCTGCCTGCAGCCTCTGATCTGCAGCAAACATTCTGCTGCCAGAGGACACAGCAGAGCCAGCTCTGCTCATTGCAGCAGATAGAAAAACATCTCCGTGCTCTTTTGCACTGCTTTCAGAAATGTTAACTAGGCTAACTACTTTTTGTAGACAGGAATTGGCTTATCAAATGGTGAGTGTTTCAAATAAAGATCTTTTAAATCTGTTTTGCAAACTGACAATAAAATCCTATTTGGGCTTTTGTACAGTGGAATGGCTGCTTGTGCTCTGCCCGCCCAGTCCTGCAAACTGCACCTACACCCACTGCCTCATCCACTTACCATCATAGCAACATTGTTCAGTGTTTCTTCCTCGAGTCAGAAAGGTACTTCAACACTTTCATTAAGCAGGAGCTTAATGAGACTGTGATTTACTTTGTGTTCTCCTGGTGCTAGGGCATCAGTAAGCAGAGCAGCGTGCAAACAAGTCTCCCGCAGTTCGAGCAGGATGGCGCCCACAGCAGCTTTGTCTCCTGGAGGCAGGGACAGATGCATCCAGGTGTGAGATAGGGGAGGGGTGGGATGAGGGGTGGGGGGAGGGAGAGGAGGAGGACTGGGACAAACGTGCCATTCATCTTGCACACCTTCCATTAATCGTGAAAGGCTGCAAACTGGAGAGACAAGCTGCAGATACACAATTGATCAGTTCGCTCTCATGAAACGCTCCTCCATCTTCAGTTACTCTGTC
>NW_024967845.1:0-4165 GCF_019238085.1 Lagopus leucura
CGTTGTGGGCCTACACCATAATACAGGAGGCATTACTTTTGGTGCAGTCCTCATAAACTTGATAACCTTCTGGATGTTTTTTTGCCCTTAGCATTTTTAATACGAAAACTTTTCCTTAAAATGAATCCTATACTGTGTAGTATATTCCTATCTGAAACTGAAGGTAACACTTGTGTGAACAGCTGTATCGACTTCAGTGTCTTTTTTCATCGCTGAAGTTAAGCATGAGTTTTGAGAAGGCTGCACAATCATCTTAGCACGATCTTGTTGCTTTGTTGGAGACTTTTTTATATGTTTTTTTAAAAAGCACTTTTTTTATTCTTTGTACATTTGCTAGCTGTACTGAACAGTTTTATCTCTGTTATGCATGCACAGATGGGTTCTGACTAAATGGAACTTAATTTACAAATTTTATGTGAGCAGACCTTGAAGCGACTTCAGAATTTCTTGTTTCTGCATGTTCTTAACTGAAGGTCTAGATAGTTAGAGTTCAAGCAGTCCTGCTTCTTTTTGTGTGGTCAGCAACATATACCAAACTGGTGCTTTGAACAACAGCAGATTTAAAAAATTAAAAATAAAAAATTGCTTCTGAGCAACTTTACTTTCCTTGTTCATGGGGGTGGATAGTAACAGGACAAGGGGGAATGGTTTTAAACTGAGACAGGGGAGATTGAGGTTAGATATTAGGAACAAGTTTTTCACACAGAAGGTGGTGAAGCACTGGAACAGGTTGCCCAAGGAGGCTGTGGATGCCCCATCCCTGGAGGCATTCAAGGCCAGGCTGGATGTGGCTCTGGGCCACCTGGTCTGGTGGCTGGTGACCCTGCCCATAGCAGGGGGTTGAAACTAGACAATCATTCTGATCCTTCTCAACCCAGGCCATTCTATGACTCTATACTTGCAAGTCCACCTTGAGACCTTCCCTTTTACTTAATTGGACCCGGAACAGACTTGATTTGCAAAGTGGTGAGATCAGCTGGTTGTGATCCATCCTGTATTTCTGGTGTATTTCAGATCTGCTCTGACCGCTGCTGTTGCCTGTTATTTGATAGTTACAGGCCTTGAAAAACATTCTTTTATATTCTACAAATGGCATGATGTAATTGTCTGCTGGAAGATTTGAGTGCTTTTTCCACTGAGAATTCATCAGCTGTGTAGCTGCTGTTCCTTTTCTTGAGAAAGGAAGAAGGGGAAGATGTTCATTTAGGTGCTCGCAGCTTTTTGTTCTTAGCACATACAGCTGTTGCACCTGTCACCTACTGCAAGAGCAACAAAAGTCTATGGCGCCTTTAGCTCTTAATGCATGCTAAACTCCCGTCTCATCATAACAATTTTTGTCTTGTCACATCATTATCAGTATTATGGGGTTGTCTGTTGGCTCATTCATCAGATATATCATTACTGAAATTACCCTCAGTGTAGTGCACAGTGGCTTAGATATTAGGGTCTCATCCCTACTTCAGTTTGGAAAGCTGGTTAGGCACAAGTATGAGGGGTCTGTCTGATAATTCTTTCAGAATTAAAGTACAGCTTAATGCAGAATAGACATCATCTTATATATGAAAGATCAACTAGTGTACAGGGTGCACACAGCTGTCTTGGTGTTAGGATCGGATTTGAACTTTTGACTTTACTCATCCCTGCTTTATGTGGGTTTGTGTTGCAGAATGATCACATGAACTTGAGTTTTTTTTGGTGAAACCAGGTTGGAAGATGTGCTCAAGTTGTTTTAAGTCTGCTGGACCAGGTCAGAACTAGTCTGAACTAAAATGCCGGATGTATGTAGTGTGAATGTGTTGTCTTCAGTTCAGTGCCCTTGCTAGGCAGTACTGCTTGCTGTTGTATACGTAGCTGGGGCCACTGAGTCTGGAAGTGGGATGATTGCTCCTTCTAATTATTTTCTGCATCAACAAAGCTGTGTAGATAGAAGCCCCAAACAAGTTTTGGAGCTCATAACCCAAAACAGTTGTTTTGGCTAGGTTTCTGTTGGTGTTTCAGCTCTACAAGGCATAGCATTCAAATCTAAATTAACTGGGTGTGGTGAATGGAATTCAAGCCGGAAGAAAGCTTCCTCTGAATGAGCATGCTTCTGATTTGGGTAAGTTTGGGAATTCAAGAACCTGATCTGGCTGAAGACCTGGAAGAAGTGCTGTAAAAGAATAAATGTTTCTCCTTGGTATTGGTAACAGCTTTTGCTGAATTGAAAATGTTCTCAGCCACATAAATATGGGTAATAAAAATATCAGTGACATAGCTGAGCAGAAATCAAGTGACTGAAGACAGATGAGCGAGCAGAAGAGATGCACAATTTCTTTACAGATAATGATAGAAGTGTTGTATTATCTCAGCCTGCGATAGGAAGCATTACTGAATTCTCCACATAAACTTTTGTTTCAAGAGTTGCTATTGGGAAGGCTGAAATTTGACACAGCTACCTTGGGAACACAGAAGAATGCGTTAATGTGATTATTATCCCAATTACGAGACTGAAATAACAGAAGTATTGCAGCTCTAGAAATTTCATTCTGTTCAGAATGAAACACACTGAAGAAGCAAGCAAATTAGAACATATAAAATCAAATTACTTTACCATCTTGCCTGTTCCGTGATGAGGATTGAATTAGAGTGGTAGATGATATTACGTCAAAAAATGTGTTCCAGTTGCTGAAAATGTGCTTGTCTGTTTGTTACAAATAGCCCTACCTTTTCCTTGTGAGTTATTCCAAAGGCTCAATATGGGTTGGACCCAATGTTACTCTGCAGAATGCTGCTCCTAAGCTCTTAAGTTAGAGCTCCTGGTTAGAGGCAGCATGGTGATTATTTTAACAAAAAGTCATAAATAAAAGCTTTCATGAAGTGAGAAGGTCTATGTTTAGTAAGGACAGAATATTCTTCCTCATATTCCATGCTGATTAGCAATTTTGGCTTGCCATCAGTATTATCAGCTCCTGTTTTTAAATACTGCCAGCTTGTGATGCCGCTTCTTTGAAAGCCTGAATTCTGAAGTTTTGTGATTACGTGAGGATATCGGCCTTCCATTAGCAAAGGAAATATTTTTAGTTTCAGACTTAAAAGCGTGAATATGGATCCTTATAACTCTCAAATAAGGAGAGAATACCTTTGGTACTTGCGCTTGTTTGGTTTTTGACTCACTATTTTGGGTTATGTTGGTTTAGCCTTTTTTCCACTTAGTGTGCATCAAAACTTTCTGAAGTGCAAACTGTCTTACTATCTCTGGGGACCATACCAATACCAATAGGGTATTCAGTATTATAATCGAACAAGCAATTTGCTCATTTCACACTGAAGCTCCTCAGGATACAGAAATTTTCTTTTGGCTGTCTGGTCATCTGGTAAAGTGACTGTACTGATACCTGGCATGAGGATGTAAGTATCTTCCTGCTAGCTGAGAAAGAGGCATGAACCAGGAAGCCTAGCTGACTAGTAGTCTTATGTTTAGACCCAGTCTCACCCTGTGGCTTTGCATATGAGGACAAGCAGTGGGAAGAACATGTGTCTTTGTGCAGTACTTTGCTTTTTATGCTTTTAGTGGAGCAATGGAAGAACTACTTATTCATAGGACATTATTTACTTTTGGCATGGGAGAGTTTGAGGAAGAAAAGTGGTATCCAAGAGTCACCAGGAATTTTTAATATGGGGGAGGCTAGTTTGCAAATCTTTCTTGGTTTCTGTTTTATTTTCTTTTTTTCATTTATTTTCTTTTTTTCATTTTTTTTCTTTTTTCCCCCTGGCTGCAACTTGGAGACTTTTGATCGAAGAAGCATCTGTTTTCCACATTCTTACTAGCAACTACTGTCTAGTCTTCCATTATTTGATTTCATATGTAACACAGATGCAAGACTTTGAAGCAATTAAGAATGAAGTAATCTTTCAGCACCCTGTCAATAACGAGTCTCATAAATGAAAATTGATAGTGATATCCTGGCAGTGAAGGAGAAGAGAAAGGAGAGGCTACAAGGGAATTTCATGTTTGTTTGGTTGTATTAGTTGCATGTGCTTTGGATTGTCCATTGCATAGACAAATTTTAAGAGTTCATATTGAAACAGAGATAAAAAAAAAAAAAAAGTCACTCTGTTCCTGTTTCTATTGATGAAGGCTGCACCAAAAGTAATGCCTCCTGTATTATGGTGTAGGCCCACAACG
>NW_024967846.1:0-581 GCF_019238085.1 Lagopus leucura
GGGGGGGCGGCCCCATAGGGACCCATAGGGAACCCATAGGGACCCATAGGGACCCCATAGAGACCCCATAGAGACCCCATAGAGACCCCATAGGGACCCCATAGAGACCCCATAGAGACCCCATAGCGACCCCATAGAGACCCCATAGAGACCCCATAGAGATCCCATAGGGACCCCATAGAGACCCCATAGAGACCCCATACAGACCCATAGCGACCCCATAGAGACCCCATAGAGACCCCATAGAGATCCCATAGGGACCCCATAAGGAACCTATAGGGACCCCATAGAGACCCCATAGAGACCCCATAAGGAACCTATAGGGAACCCATAGGGACCCATAGGGACCCCATAGAGAAAAACCCCATAGGGACCCCATAGGGACCCCATAAGGAACCTATAGGGACTCCATAGAGACCCCATAGCGACCCCATAGGGACCCCATAAGGAACCTATAGGGACCCATAGAGACCCCACAAGTATCCCATAGGGACCCCACAAGGAACCTACAGGGACCCCATAGGGACCCATAGGGACCCCATAGGGAACCCATAGGGACCCCATAAGGAACATATAGGGAC
>NW_024967846.1:591-1902 GCF_019238085.1 Lagopus leucura
AGGAACATATAGGGACCCCATAGAGACCTATAGAGACCCCATAGAGACCCCATAGAGAGCCCATAGGGAACCCATAGCGACCCTATAGGGAACCTATAGGGACCCCATAAGGAACCCATAGGGACCCCATAGAGACCCCATAGGGACCCATAGGGAGAGACCCCGTAGAGACCCCATAAGGAACCTATAGAGACCCAATAGAGAGCCCATAGGGACCCCATAGCGACCCCATAGGGACCCATAGCGACCCTATAGGGAACCTATAGGGACCCCATAGAGACCCCATAGGGACCCCATAGGGACCCCATAGAGAGCCCATAGGGATGCATAGAGACCCCATAAGGAACCTATAGGGACCCCATAGGGACCCCATAGAGAGCCCATAGGGACCCCATAGAGACCCCATAGGGACCCCATAGAGACCCATAGGGAACCCATAGAGACCCCATAGAGACCCATAGGGAACCCCATAGAGACCCATAGCGACCCCATAAGGAACCCATAGGGACCCCATAAGGAACCTATAGGGTCCCCATAGAGACCCATAGGGACCCCATAGAGACCCCATAAGGAACCCATAGGGACCCCATAGAGACCCCATAGGGACTCCATAGGGAGGGACCCTATAGGGACCCCATAGAAAACCGATAGAAACCCCATAAGGAACCTATAGGGACCCCATAGAGACCCCATAGGGACCCATAGGGAGACCCCATAGAGACCCCATAGGGACCCCATAGAGAACTGATAGAAACCCCATAGGGACCCCATAGAGACCCATAGGGACCCATAGGGACCCCATAGGGACCCCATAAGGACCCCATAGGGACCCCATAGAGAGCCCATAGGGACCTCATAGGGAGAGACCCCATAGAGACCCCATAAGGAACCCATAGGGACCCATAGAGACCCCATAGAGACCCATAGAGACCCCATAAGGAACCTATAGGGACCCCATAGAGACCCATAGGGACCCACAGGGAACCCATATGTACCCCATAGAGACCCCATAAGGAACCTATAGGGACCCCATAGAGACTCATAGGGACCCCATAGGGACTCATAGAGACCCCATAGAGACACACACAGACGCCATAGAGACCCCACAGAACCCCATAGCGCCCCATAGTGCGACCTATAGCGCCCCATAGCGCCGCCCCACAGAGCTCACATCCCTGCCCCATAGCGCCGCCCCGTAGCCCCACTTCCCCCATTGTTGCCATCGGGACTCCATTTCCCAGAACCCCCCGCGCTGCCGCACGGCCTCCCGTTTCCTGTGACGTCACCTCTGCGCCGGAAGAAGAAGGAGAG
>NW_024967847.1:0-3272 GCF_019238085.1 Lagopus leucura
TCCCCCTAACATCCAACCTAAATCTTCCCTCCTTCAACTTGGATCCATTTCCCCTAGTCCTGCTGTTGTCAGCCCTTTTGAAGAGTTTACTCCCCTCCTGGGTGTAGGTTCCCTTGTATGACAATACAGAGCTCTGTAAAAATTGAAGACTAACAGAAGCATACATTCTGTAATACATTTCTAGTTTTCAAGCATTTGGAACATTTGGTGTGATTTTTTAAAAAAGGAGATTTGTCATAGTTTTCTGAAGTAGATTGTAGAAAAACACAAATTCTTTCTATTCCATACACTGGAAATGTATTTTATCATCACATCGAATGTGTTCAGGTGTTACAGAGTAATGATGCACATACTGTAAGTGTGAATAGGCTTTCATTGCAATGATTTACAGTCTTACTGGGCATGTTATTATCACATGATAACACTTTCTTCAATGACTGTAAAAAGCCTTCATTAATGTCAATGTGGAAAATTGATCCCCTAATGTTTTATAATTAGTGATCTGACAGTGACAGTTTTGTGCAGTATGTTTCTTTGGATGTGTTTATTACGATAAACAGAAGTGTGACTTTGGAAACTTATTTTCTATTTGGTGATACAGAAAGCCTTGAACTTCAGTACTGCAATACTGAATTAAAGAAGACTTGAAGTTGTGACTTTGCTGTTCTGAAAACCTCAATTTTTTTCTCCTTTTATTTACAATTTTTATAGTATATTGCTATGAGGGGTGAGGGGTCTGGAGCAGAAGTTTTACAAGGAGCAGCTAAGGAAACTGGGATTGTTCAGTTTGGAGAAGAGGAGGCTCAGGGGAGAACTCATCACGCTCTGCAAGTTTCTGAAGGGAGGTTGGGATGAGAATGGTGTTGGCCTCTTGACCCAGACAACAAATAGGACCCAAGGAAATGGCCACAAATAGTGTCAGGGGAGATTTAGATTAGATATAAGGAAAAACTTGTTCTCTCAAAGAGAGCTTAGGCACTCGAATGGCCTGCCCAGGGAGGTGGGGGAGTCTCCATCCCTGGCTGTGTTAAAGAGGCATTTGGATGAGGTGCTGCAAGATATAGTTTAGTAGCTTAGTGGTAGTAACCACTAAGGTTACTACCTAAGGAGGATGGTAAGACTCGATGATCTTGTAGGTCCTTTCCAACCTTGTGATTCTATGATTTTTTAAATCAATACAAGTTTATAAAGATAATCTTTCCTCAACTATCAAAGAAAATATTCTACATGTACTTGCACTTTGACAATCTCACATGAAAATATAGATATTAATTTGCATGCGAGAAATGCTAAACGTGTTATTTTTGATTTAGCAAATGAAATATTATTTGCATACAGTCATCATTCTTCATACATTCTCTATATTGTGTTCTGAAACAGAATTATAATGAAAAATTAGTAGATTGTACTTTGGAAAAACTGGAGATTCATGAAGAGAATAAATGGTAAAATTTTACAATTTTCCTAATGACAACACATTAAGCCACAGGAGAGATTCCTTGTAATCTCTGAAGAACTGAACTGAAGAACTAATGATACTGTTATGAACAACTCTTCCATAAACAGAGAACATGATGCTGTATCTTGTGCTTCCATATTTATAAAAATTACCCTCCATTCTGACACGGTAGAGTTTTCACTTCAAGTTTTTTCATATATCTTTACTTAAATTGGTAACAACACCAGTAGACCAACTGTCAGTCATCAGCAAGAAGTTACAAGAAGTAATACCATATCTGCATACAGTATCAAGAGCATATTAACGTGGACTTAGCCCCAGTGTCAGATGAGCTAGATCGGTGGATGAGCAGAAATGTCCTTCCCACTCAAACACTTGCCAGTTAATTACAAGCCAAATCTACTGATCTCCTGAATAAAAATATTCCAAAAGTAGCATGGAAAAAAGGAATATCTATATTATTTCCATTTATTTTGAGGAAAGGGATCATACCTGTGAAGGAGGCATAGCTCAAAACTGAGATTATTCAAATAAATGTTCTTATTCATATAAATGCACTGAGAGTTAAAGGTAAGGGCTGAATTGATATTTTCAATTTGAACATGATGCAATTAGTGCAAAGAAGTTTTTAAAATTTATGTTAATATAAACTATATGCAAAGGTCATCTGCCATGAGATGCAATATCAATTTACTCTTTAATGACATTCTTCCTTATACTTGTATATCAATTGATTTGGACAGCAGTATTAACTAGCATATAGCTTTGCTTTTAGTGAAATGTCACACATCTGCTGCAATTTCCTCTAAAATTTATTTCAGTCTACATGCAAAATCCTGTTTGACCAATGTAGTGGCCTTTTAAAATATAATAAAGTTGGAGAGCTATTCATGTATTTAGAGCACATTTAACAGTTTTCTGTATTTACAGCTCCACTAGCAGCATTTCAATGATTTTGTACAAATAATCACACATTCAAAAAACAAAGTGAGATATGATGTAGAAGAAAGTAGTTTTAAAAATTACAATATATCATTAAGTAAAATTATATTTTAAAGATAATAAAACTCTATTGCTTAGTATTAGATTAGATTAGATTTGTCACTGTTTTTCTCCTTTCCTACTTGTTTACTGTTGTCCTGGTCTTGGTCTACTAGTACACGCTTATATCGTCCCTTCAATTTACTACTGCTGCAATGCCAAACTATACCAGTTCTTACATCTGCTTTGATCTGTGCATCTCTATAGGTGATGCAAGCTCATGTGATTAAGTCTCAGCAAGCAAATAAACATGATTGTTTGCATTATTGATACAAATATGAATTTATAGATTGTTTTCATCCAAGATAGTCTGCATTCAAAGAACATCACACATTGTTGGATCGTCAACTAGGATCTGAAGTCTGTGTAAATCACTTACAAAACTCAGAAATATGCATGGATACTCATGGAAATTATAATGGATTCATGTAAAAATACTTAGAAAAACAAGATGGTGATGCAAAAAAAAAGTAAAGATTTCATCAGTATATGCACTTTTCTAATAAATAAAAGTGAAAAACAAACAATGCCAGTTAATAACCAGTGTTTCTGTTTTAAATTAAGAATAATCACAATTCCAAATCCTGTCTACAGCGTCACTTCAGGGCTTGTGAGGCTGGCAACATATGAAAGTTTATAACACTTTTAAAACCCCATGCATTCACACATGGGGGCTCACTTACATAGCTCATCACTGAAATGTGAACAGGTGTTTCAAGACATCCTGGATCCAAGTTGAAGGAGGGAAGATTTAGGTTGGATGTTAGGGGGA
>NW_024967848.1:0-1101 GCF_019238085.1 Lagopus leucura
CACTGGCTGACAGCGGCTGGCAGAGGCTGGTGGGTGGCTTGCGGCCCTGGCAGCGGCTGGCAGCGGCTGGCAGCGGCTGGTGGGGGGCTTGCCGCCCTGGCAGCGGCTGGCAGCAGTTGGTGTGGGGCTAGCCGCCTTGGCAGAGGCTGGCAGCGGCTGGCAGCGGATGGCAGCTGCTGGTGTGGGGCTGGCAACCCTGGCAGCGGTTTGCAGTGGGTGGCAGCGGATGGTGGGGGGCTTGTGGCCCTGGCAGCGGCTGGCAGCAGCTGGTGGGGGCTTTGCCGCCCTGGCAGCGAATGTCAGCAACTGGCAGCGGCTGGTGGGTGGCTTGCAACCCCGGCAGCGGCTGGCAGCGGCTGGTGGGGGGCTTGCTGACTTGGCTGCGGCTGGCAGTGGCTGGCAGAAGCTGACATGGGCTGGCAGCAGATGGCAGAGGCTGGTGGGGGGCTTGCGGTCCTGGCAGCGGCTGGCAGCGGCTGGCAGCAACTGGTGGGGGGCTTGCCTCCTTGGCAGCGGCTGGCAGCGACTGGCGGGAAGCTTGCGGCTCTGGCATCAGCTGTCAGCAACTGGCAGCGGATGGTGGGGGGCTTGCCAACCTAACACTGGCTGGCAGCGGCTGGCAGAGGCTGGTGGGGGGCTTGCAGCCCTGGCAGCGGCTGGCAGCGGCGGGTGGGGGCTTGCGGCCCTGGCAGCAACTGGCTGCGGCTGGCAGCGGCTGGTGGGGGGCTTGCCGTCCTGGCAGCGGCTGGCAGCGGCTGGCAGCGGCTGGTGGGGGGCTTGCGGCTCTGGCAGCGGCTGGCAGCAGTTGGCAGCGACTGGTGGTGGGCTTGCTGCCCTTGCAGTGGCTGGCAGCCGCTGGCAGCTGCCCTGGCAGCGGCTGGTGTGGGGCTTGCCGCCTTGGCAGAGGCTGGCAGCGGCTGGCAGCGGATGGCAGCTGCTGGTGTGGGGCTGGCAACCCTGGCAGCGGTTTGCAGTGGCTGGCAGCGGATGGTGGAGGGCTTGCGGCCCTGGCAGCGGCTGGCAGCAGCTGGTGGGGGCTTTGCCGCCCTAACACTGGCTGGCAGCGGCTGGCAGCGGCGGGTGGGGGGCTTGCGGCCCTGG
>NW_024967849.1:0-581 GCF_019238085.1 Lagopus leucura
TCCAAACGCCAGCGCTTCCTCTACGACGACTTCATGGGCCAGGCCAGGTGCTGCCCCACAGCCTGAGCCCCTGTGGGGCGGATGGGGGCACGTATGGGGGGCAAGGGGTCAAATATGGGGTGGAAGGGGTCCCATATGGGGTGCAAGGGGTCCCATATGGGGTGCAAGGGGTCCCGTATGGGGTGGAAGGGGTCCCATATGGGGTGGAAGGGGTCCCATATGGGGTGAGAATGGAGCCATATGGGGTGAAAGGGGTCCCATATGGGGTGGAAGGGGTCCCATATGGGGTGAAAGTGGACCCATATGGGGTGAAAGTGGTCCCATATGGGGTGAAAGGGGTCCCATATGGGGTGAAAGTGGTCCCATATAGGGTGGAAGGGGTCCCGTATGGGGTGGAAGGGGTCCCGTATGGGGTGAGAATGGAGCCATGTGGGGTGAAAGGGGTCCCATATGGGGTGAAAGTGGTCCCATATGGGGTGGAAGGGGTCCCGTATGGGGTGGAAGGGGTCCCATATGGGGTAGACATGGAGCCATATGGGGTGAAAGGGGTCCCGTATGGGGTAAAAATCCCATTCCAGATG
>NW_024967849.1:591-1172 GCF_019238085.1 Lagopus leucura
TCCAAACGCCAGCGCTTCCTCTACGACGACTTCATGGGCCAGGCCAGGTGCTGCCCCACAGCCTGAGCCCCTGTGGGGCGGATGGGGGCACGTATGGGGGGCAAGGGGTCAAATATGGGGTGGAAGGGGTCCCATATGGGGTGCAAGGGGTCCCATATGGGGTGCAAGGGGTCCCGTATGGGGTGGAAGGGGTCCCATATGGGGTGGAAGGGGTCCCATATGGGGTGAGAATGGAGCCATATGGGGTGAAAGGGGTCCCATATGGGGTGGAAGGGGTCCCATATGGGGTGAAAGTGGACCCATATGGGGTGAAAGTGGTCCCATATGGGGTGAAAGGGGTCCCATATGGGGTGAAAGTGGTCCCATATAGGGTGGAAGGGGTCCCGTATGGGGTGGAAGGGGTCCCGTATGGGGTGAGAATGGAGCCATGTGGGGTGAAAGGGGTCCCATATGGGGTGAAAGTGGTCCCATATGGGGTGGAAGGGGTCCCGTATGGGGTGGAAGGGGTCCCATATGGGGTAGACATGGAGCCATATGGGGTGAAAGGGGTCCCGTATGGGGTAAAAATCCCATTCCAGATG
>NW_024967850.1:0-2509 GCF_019238085.1 Lagopus leucura
TGGGACTGCCCAAAACCCATGGGGACACTGGGACTGCCCCAAACCCAGGGAACATTGGGACTGCCCCAAACCCACGGGGACAGTGGGACTGCCCCAAACCCATGGGGACACTGGGACAGCCCAAAACACATGGGGACACTGGGACTGCCCCAAACACAGGGGACATTGGGACTGCCCCAAACCCAGGGAACATTGGGACTGCCCCATACCCACGGGGACATTGGGACTGCCCCAAACCAATGGGGACATTAGGACTGCCCCAAACCAACGGGGACATTGGGACTGCCCAAAACCCATGGGGATATTGGGACTGCCCCAAACCCAGGGGACACTGGGACTGTTCCAAACACACAGGGGACAATGGGACAGCACCAAACCCAGGGGACACTGGGACTGCCCCAAACCAATGGGGACATTGGGACTGCCCAAAACATATGCGGACACTAAGACTGCCTCAAACCCAGGGGACTTTGGGACTGCCCCAAAAATATGGGGACACTGGGACTGCCCCAAACCCATGGGGACAATGGGACTGCCCAAAACCACGGGGACAATGGGACTGCCCAAAACCCACGGGGACATTGCGACTGCCCCAATCCCAGGGGGACATTGGGACTGCCCAAAACCCAGAGGGACATTGGGACTGCCCCCAAACCCATTGGGACGTTTAGACTGCCCCAAAGCAGGTGGGACAATGGGACTGCCCCAAACCCATGGGGACATTGGGACTGCCCCAAAGCCAGGGGACATTGGGACTGCCCCAAACCTATGGGGACACTGGGACTGCTCCAAACCCAGGGGACATTTGGACTGCCCCAAACCCATGGCGACACTGGGACTGCCCCAAACCAAGGGGACACAGGGACAGCCCCAAATCCACAGGTAACATTGGGACTGCCCAAAACCCATGGGGACAATGGGACTGCCCGAAACCCATGGAGACATTGGGACTGCCAAAAACCCATGGGACACTGGGACTGCACCAAACCCAGGGGACATTGGGACTGCCCCAAACCCATGGGGAGATTGGGACAGCCCCAAACCCATGGGGACATTGGGAGTGCCCCAAACCCAGGGGACATTGGGACTGCCCCAAACCCATGGGGATATTGGGACAGCCCCAAACCCAGGGGACATTGGGACTGCCCAAAACCCATGGGGACACTGGGACTGCCCCAAACCCATGGGGACATTGGGACTGCCCCAAACCCAGGGGACATTGGGACTGCCCCAAACCCACGGGGACACTGGGACTGCCCCAAACCCAAGGGGACACTGGGACTGCCCCAAACCCTGGGGACATTGGGACTGCCCCAAACCCAGGGGACATTGGGACTGCCCCAAAACCATTGGGACATTGGGACTGCCCCAAACCCATGCGGATATTGGGACTGACCTATACCTATGTGGACAATGGGACTGCCCCAAAACCATGGGGACATTGGGACTGCCGCAAACCCAGGGGACATTGGGACTGCCACAAACCCAAGGGGATATTGGGACAGCCCCAAACCCAGGGGACATTGGGACTGCCCAAAACCCATGGGGACACTGGGACTGCCCCAAACCCATGGGGGCATTGGGACTGCCCAAAACCAGGGGACATTGGGACTGCCCCAAACCCATGGGGACATTGGGACTGCCCCAAACCCAGGGGACATTGGGACTGCCCCAAACCCACGGGGACACTGGGACTGCCCCAAAACCAAGGGGACACTGGGACTGCCCCAAACCCAGGGGACATTGGGACTGCCCCAAACCCAGGGGACATTGGGACTGCCCCAAAACCATGGGGACATTGGGACTGCCCCAAACCCATGCGGATATTGGGACTGACCAATACCTATGTGGACAATGGGACTGCCCAAAACTCAAGGGTACACTGGGACAGCCCCAAACCCAGGGGACACTGCGACTGCCCCAAATCCACAAGGAACATTGGGACATCCCCAAACCCATGGGGACACTGGGACTGCCCCAAAACCATGGGGACATTGGGACTGCCCCAAATCCACAGGGGACATTGGCACTGCCCCAAACCCATGGGGACACTGGGACAGCCCAAAACCCATGGGGACATTGGGACTGCCTCAAACCCAGGGGACATTGGGACTGCCCCAAACCCATGGGGACATTGGGACTGCCCCAAACCCATGGGGACGTTGGGACGGCCCCATACCCAGGGAACATTGTGACTGCCCCAAACCCACGGAGACAATGGGACTGCCCAAAACATAGGGGACATTGGGACTGCCCCAAACCAATTGGGACACTGGGACTGCCGCAATCCCAGGGGACATTGGGACTGCCTAAAACCCATGGGACACTGGGACTGCCCCAAACACAGGCGACAATGGGACGGCCCCAAACCCATGGGACATTGGGACAGCCCCAAACCTATGGGGACATTGGGACTGCCCCAAACCCATGGGGAGATTGGGACTGCCCCAAACCCAGGGGATATTTGGACTGCCCAAAACCCATGGGGACATTGGGACTGCCCCAAACC
>NW_024967851.1:0-1221 GCF_019238085.1 Lagopus leucura
CTCTGGGACCTCGCTGATGCCCAGGTTGTGTGCAGGCAGCTGGGATGTGGCCAGGCCATTGCAGCTCCGGGCAGTGCTTACTTTGGCCAAGGCTCAGGCAGCATCCTGCTGGACGACGTGCGGTGCCAGGGAAATGAGCTGGCCTTGCAGCACTGCAGTCACATTGGATGGGGGAGACACAACTGCCGCCACCATGAGGATGCTGGTGTTGTCTGTTCAGGTACTGCAACATTTTACTATTCCAAAGTGTTTTCGATAAATGGCCCCAATTTATGCGTTCAATTGATCTGAGTGTAGTGTTATTCAGTCATCCTTTCTCCATGACAGCAATATGACTTACCATGATATCTCTACTGCTGTATGGATGCAGTCTTTAGAGCTGTACCAAGTGACATGTTTTTCTTACCTGGCTCCTGTAGGTCCACCAAACACGACGGACTGGCCCCATTCAATGGGTGAGTCATGCCTCCCTGGCCCTGCAGCACACTCTGCCCCAAGCAGCAAACAGCTGCTCCCACAAAGGAGCTGAGCTACTGCAGGAGTGATGGTGATGGGGACAAGCCCTGCAGCTGCCCACAGTCCCACAGCTCCAGGACAGGAAGCTGTAGGAGAGAGCTCCAGCCTCAGTTGGCTCAAAATGTCCTGGGCCTTAGGGCAGGTGCTACAGCTGTGCCCTTCCCTGCCATCACCATCTCTAAATACCACTTTCAATTTAATGATGATTTCAAACAGGCTGTTACCCACCCCCATTCTCTCTGTTAACTTCTGTCAAGGTGGAATGTAACAAAGGGTAATTAGACCCGATCCCATTCCTGAGGGGTCTTTAGCCTACATGAGACATGCCCATCATACAGACAATCCTGATGTGAGTGATTTTGTCCCCTCTGTTTGCAGGACTGAGTGCCACCATACCGGTCACCTCCTCAATGGAGACAAGTGCCCCAGGTCCAGAGACGAGCTCCCCACTGGAGAACAGCGCAGCAGGTAACTGCCCAGCATCACTCACCAAGCACCTTCATGCCCTCAATCCAATTTCCTAAACTCAATTGCATTGGAGGATATCTCCCAGCCATGGGAAGAAAGAAAATATGGTCTCTTCCTCCACCATCATCTCAGTCCACACCAATAGCTAATACTAGACCAGACAGGCAACCAAGGGGAATGGTGGTATCCTGGGGCAGGAAGATGGGATAAGCAGCTTCTACAGGTCAATCCCAGCTA
>NW_024967852.1:0-1167 GCF_019238085.1 Lagopus leucura
CTCAGTTAGAATAGCTTACATGTAATTTCCATGTGACAGGAGACAAGAATAGTAAGTCACCCAAAGAACCCAAAGCAAATATATAAAGATTATCACTTGGTACTGGGTTTTGTTAGACTTGCAATACTTGTAACTGATTGTCACGGTTTTGTGATTTTTGGTTTTCGGTATTCCACATCTTAACATCATGTGGGACACTGGGAGTTTAACTGTTAATGCTCAAGTCCTGGGTACCTGCCCAGAAGAAGAACTACATCCCCCAGGGGACTTTGCGGTCACAGAGAGGAGATACAAATCCTGGCAAGGTCACCTGATGGGCTCTTTTTCGTCCACTCTTCTTCGTCAGCTCTCCTCCCATCTCCCTGCTGCTCAACCGGACTGCGCATCTCACCTCTGCGTTGTGGTGAGGCCTATCCGTCTTCTGGACATTCTCTCTCTCATTATATTTGATTTATTAGCTTCAATTCTGATTATATTGTATTATGGTGTGTTGTCTTGCATTCCGATGCCATATTTAGTAAATTACTATGTTCCTCCTCAGATTGTTGCCACTGTTTTTAATTATTTTGGGGTCCCCTGTTCCATTTTTTCTGGAGGCGCGCATTTTGAGAAATCCCTCCACCCCAATGGTCATGGAACTGGGTTGAACCAGCCCGCAAACTGTTGCCACACCTGAAGGCTCTCAGCAATATTATGTCCGCAAGGACCCAGCAGGTGAGCTGGGTGTTGGGATGTCGTTGGGGAGGAGGGCCTGACGTAGAGGTGTGATCAGTGCAGAGAGCTTGAAGAGCTGGGAGCAGTATGAGCTTGGTTGAAAGGGAGGGCTTTGGCAGTGTGGTATCATGGGTGAGGCCAGTGCAGAAGCAGGTGCAGTTTTTTGCTGTGTAGTCTTCATCGTTGCTTTCTTGGGCAGCAGATGTGGCCAAACCACTTGTGATTTTGTGAAGGGTCATCTTCAGAGAGATGCAGATCCCAGAGCTTTTCTTCAATGGGACAGCTCAGAGAAACTAGATGATATTATTTTTATCACAGCGATGTAGAAAACATTGAACTGACATCCCTCTGCAGTGCTACAGCCAGAGCGTCCTTAAGGAAACCTGCTTAGCACAGAGCTCAGTGGCACAGCCTTGCCTTGGCAGCGGACGTATGGGAAAGAAAAGGCTGGCT
>NW_024967853.1:0-1612 GCF_019238085.1 Lagopus leucura
CCTGTATGGCGCCGTGCTGCCCTATATGGTCCTGTATGATCCTATATGGCCCCATAGGGTCCCGGATGGCACGGTGTGGCCCTGTATGGCCCTATATGGCCCTGTATGGTCCTGTATGGCCCCATATGGTCCTGTATGGCCCCATATGGTCCTGTATGGCACGGTGTGGCCCTATATGGCCCCATATGGTCCTATATGGCACTGTACGATCCTATATGGCCCCATATGGTCCTGTATGGCACAGTATGGCCCTATATGGCCCCATATGGTCCTGTATGGTCCTGTATGGCCCCATATGGTCCTGTATGGCACGGTGTGGCCCTATATGGCCCTGTATGGCCCCATATGGTCCTGTATGGTCCTGTATGATCCTATATGGCCCCATATGGCCCTGTATGGCACCATGCAGCTCTATATGGCCCCATCTGGTCCTATATGGTCGTGTATGGCCCTGTATGGTCCCGTATGGTCCTATGTGGTCCTATATGGCCCCATCTGGTCCTATATGGCCCCATATGGTCCTGTATGGTCCTATATGGCCCCATATGGTCCCATATATTCCTGTGTGGCCCTATATGGTCCTGTATGGCACCGTGCAGCCCTATATGGTCCCATATGGTCCTGTATGGTCCCATATGGTTCTGTATGATCCTATATGGCCCCATAGGGTCCTGTATGGCCCTATATGGCCCTGTATGATCCCATATGGCCCTATATGGTCCTGTATGATGCTATATGGCCCCATATGGTCCTATATGGCCTTGTATGGCATCATACGGTCCTGTATGGCACCCTATGGCCCTATATGGCCCCAAATGGTTCTGTATGGCAGCCCAGTGTCCCCACTGACCCCACAGACCCCAATGCCCCCATTGACCCCATTGCCCCCAATGCCCCCATTGCCCCCAATGCCCCCATTGACCCCACAGACCCCATTGCCCCCATTGGCCCCATTGACCCCATTGCCCCCATTGCCCCCAATGCACCCATTGACCCCACAGACCCCAATGCCCCAAATGTCCCTATTGACCCCTTTGCCACCATTGACCCCAATGCCCCCAATGCCCCCACTGACCCCAATGTCCCCAATGCCCCCATTGCCACCATTGACCCCAATGTCCCCAATGCCCCCCAATGTCCCCATTGACCCCAATGCCCCCAGTGCCCCCACAGACCCCAATGCCCCCGTTGTCCCCAATATCCCCAATGCCCTCATTGACCCCACAGACCCCATTGCTCCCATTGATCCCACAGACCCCAATGTCCCCAATGCCCTCATTGACCCCAAGGTCACCAATGTCCCCATTGACCCCGATGCCCCCAATGCCCTCATTGACCCCATTGCCCCCATTGACCCCAATGCCCCCGTTGACCCCACAGACCCCATTGCCCCCATTGCCCCCAATGCCCCCGTTGACCCCACAGACCCCATTGCCCCCATTGACCCCGATGCCCCCATTGACCCCACAGCCCCCCCCCCCCGCCCCATACCCGTGTCCTGCAGTACCCCCCGCAGGCGGTGGTGGTGACGGCCATACATTGGGGACATTCGTCCTTCTCCACCGCCACCGTCACATTTATGGGGCGACACGGGGGGCGCCCGCCCCCCCCC
>NW_024967854.1:0-1347 GCF_019238085.1 Lagopus leucura
ATGGGGCACTTATGGGGCACTTATGGGTCTCTATGGGTCTGTGGGCACTTATGGGGCACTTATGGGGCACTTATGGGGCACTTATGGGTCTCAATGGGGCACTTATGGGGCACTTATGGGGCACTTATGGGTCTGTTTGCTCAGAGCGCCCCAAGATCCGGCTGCCTCGGCACCTGCGCCAGACCTACATGAGGCGCGTGGGGGAGCAGGTCAACCTCGTCATCCCCTTCCAGGTACGGCCTGCCGCTGCCCCATACATCTGCCCCATAGATCCGCCCCATAGATCCGCCCTGCCCCATAGATCTGTCCCATAGATCCGCCCTGCCCCATAGATCTGCCCCATAGATCCACCCTGCCCCATACATCTGCCCCATAGATCCACCCCATAGATCCACCCTGCCCCATACATCTGCCCCATAGATCCGCCCTGCCCCATAGATCCGCCCCATAGATCCGCCCTGCCCCATAGATCTGTCCCATAGACCCGCCCCATAGATCCGCCCTGCCCCATACATCTGCCCCATAGATCCACCCTGCCCCATAGATCCGCCCCATAGATCTGCCCTGCCCCATAGATCTGTCCCATAGATCTGCCCTGCCCCATAGATCCGCCCCATAGATCCACCCTGCCCCATACATCTGCCCCATAGATCCGCCCTGCCCCATAGATCTGTCCCATAGATCCACCCTGCCCCATAGATCTGCCCCATAGATCTGCCCTGCCCCATAGATCTGTCCCATAGATCCGCCCTGCCCCATAGATCTGTCCCATAGATCTGCCCTGCCCCATAGATCCACCCCATAGATCCGCCCTGCCCCATACATCTGTCCCATAGATCCACCCTGCCCCATAGATCTGCCCCATAGATCCGCCCTGCCCCATACATCTGCCCCATAGATCTGCCCTGCCCCATAGATCCGCCCCATAGATCTGCCCTGCCCCATAGATCTGCCCCATAGATCCACTCTGCCCCATACATCCGCCCCATAGATCCACCCTGACCCCATCTGACCCCATCCGACCCCATCTGACCCCATATGATCCTATATGATCCCATCTGACCCCATATGACCCCATATGACCCCAACTGACCCCATATAACCCCATATGACCCCATCTGACCCCATATGACCCCATATAACCCCATCTGACCCCATATGACCCCAACTGACCCCATATGACCCCATCTGACCCCGTCTGACCCCATATAACCCCATATGACCCCATCTGACCCTGTCTGACCCATATGACCCCATATGACCCCAACTGACCCCATACAACCCCATCTGACCCCATATGACCCCAACTGACCCCATATAACCCCATATGACCCCATCTGACCCCAT
>NW_024967855.1:0-47799 GCF_019238085.1 Lagopus leucura
CGGGGCGGCGGGGCGCCGGGAGAGGCGGCCCGGCGCGGAGAGCAGCCCCGCGGGCGGCGGGTGGGCACCGGGCTGCGGCGAGGGCGGCTGCGGCGGGGGGCGGCCGGGCAGCGCGGGGGATTTGGGGGGCGCGGGCGGCGGCTTGGCGGCGGCGCGGGCGTGCAGGTCCTTGAGGAAGGGTCTGGCGGGCGACGGGGCGCGGTGCGGCCGCTTCTTCTCGGCGTGCGGGTGGAGGTGGGCGGGCGGCGGGCGCAGCGCCTCACCGGCCCCGTTCAGCGCCTCCATGGGGGCTGCCGGCGGTGGGGGCTGCGCAGCGCGGCGGCGGCTCGGGCAGCCTCCTGCAGCCTCCCCGCTCGCTTTCTCATCACTTCTGCTGCTCCCTGCCACAGCCCTCACACTTTCCTCGCTCGATCCCCTTCTTCCTGCCCTCCCCCCCCACCTCCTCCTCCTTTCTCCTCCTCCTCTTCGCCTCTCGCTCCCGAGCACTGATTTGTTTCTATGAAACGAACCCAAATCCCTCAGCAATAGCCGCCGTCGTCGTCGTCGTCGTCTCCTCCTCCTCCTCCTCCTCCTCCTCCTCCTCCTCCTCCTCCTCTCTCCCTCTCCAGCTCCAGCTCAGCCCGCTGCCGCCCGAACCCCTTTCCTCCAAGCGCAGCCCGCAGCCCTGGCGCTGCCGCCCCCGCCCAGCTCCTGAAATAGCCGCGCGGAGCCGCGGCCGCTCGGGCAGAGCCGCTCCCCGCCCGCGCGCAGCGCCCGCCCGCTCCGCCCCCCGCCGCTGCTCTCCCGCGGGACGGAGCGCTCCGCCCGGGGCGGTGTTTCCGGATGGCGCCGGGCGTCGCAGGCAAACGGGGTCCGGGCACCGGGGACTCCGAGGGTGGGGGTGCTCGGTGCTCCGCCGCCAGCCGCGCGGGTTTCCTGAGATAATTCCCGGTTTCTCCCGCTGGAGAGCGGCACCGCTGCTGCTGCGCGCTACTGATGCAACAGGTATCGCTGGTCTGCAGCCAGCGGGGTACCGGGAGCGTTTCCTTGGGCAAAGTCCCTTAAAAATGTGCACGGAATGCCCTAGGGAGGAGAAAAGGCAGCGAACTCCCTCTGTACTCAGCTCTGGCGAGGCCGCACCTCTAGTGCTGTGTACAGTTTTGGGCCCCTCACAACAAGAAAGATATCGAGGCTTTGGAGCGTGTCCAGAAAAGGGCAATGAAGTTTTAAAGAATCTGGAGCACAAGTCTTATGGGGAGCGGCTGAGGGAGCTGGGAGTGTTCAGTCTGGAGAAGAGGAAGCTCCAGGGGGAGGGGAGAGCTTATTGCTCTCTACAATGACCTGAAAGGAGATTGTAGCATAGTGGGGGTCAGCCTCTTCTCCCAGCGATAGGATGAGAAGGAATGGCTTCAAGTTGCACCAGGGGAGGTTCAGGTTGGATATGAGGAAAAATTTCTTCTCAGGAGAGGTGAGGCAGTGGCACAGGCTGCTCACAGAGTTAGTGGTGGTGTCACCATCCCTGTAGGTGTTCAAGAAATGTATAGATGTACTAAGGGACACGGTTAGTGAGCATGGTGATGGGCTAACAGTTGGGCTAGATGATCTTACTATTCTTTTCCAACCTTAAAGATTCTAGACTCTAGACTCCCAGAGGGAGAGATGACATTTGTATGTCATCCTAACACATATTACTGTGGAAATATTAATTATGGAAATATTAAAAATTATGGATGTTGCCCTAGATGATAGCTATCAGAAAGTTTTGCTCTTTGTGCTGCCTCTCTCCCTTGGGATGTTACAACTTGTAGGAGCAGATCATCACCCCAGCCTCCCCATTTAGCTCTGTCACGTGTTGTAGCCTTGTGATGAAAGGGGAACTGCACAGTAATAATTTACGGATACTGTGTTTTGACTTGGTTGCTCCATTACTGTAACACTTCAGTTCAAAAGGAAAATGAAAGGGAAAAGCATGGCTTGAGATAAGCCACTTTTCCACATACAATGGCTGAGAGACAGCGCCTGAATTATTTTCACTGGAGGGGAAAGAATTAGGGAGGTGGGGAAAGGCTTGGAATCAGCTGGGGAAGTAACATGGGACGCCCGAGTGCCAGATAGAGTCCTGTTTGCTTTGCTTACCCTGCAAATCTGCAAATACCTCAATGCAGTGTTGCGGTTGTTATTAAGTTGGGTATTAGGAAAAATTTCCTCTCCAGAATAGTGATCAGGCAGTGGCACAGGGTGCTCAGGGAGGTGGTGGGGTCACTATCCCTGAGGTGTTCAAGAACCATGTGGACATGGCACTGAGGGACATGGTCAGTGGGCACGGTGGGGATGGGTCAATGGTTGGAATAGATGATTGTATGATTCTATAGGGAGAACAGATATCCCCATAAATGTCCGAGCAAAAATAGGACCCCATCTTGAAAGCTAAGTACATGCCACAGAAATCTGCACTGGGCTGGGCAAATGCCCAGTAAGGATTGCTGCTATCACATTTCACATTTATTTATATCAAATATTTTTTTTCGTTTACTTCAGACTCTCTAATGGTTCTCACAGGAACACGCAGGCACCGACTGCCCTGCTTACTCTCATTCTCCTCTCCTATTCTTTTTATTTGCCTGTAATGTCCAATTGTTGTCTCTTATCGTAAATTAGTCATACACTCCCTGGTGGGGAACGGTTTCATACATGCTTGTGTGGCTCTCAGCATAATAGCACGCTGGGGTGTTGGTTGAATAACACATATAATCAGACATAACACTTTTACAACAAATTTATTTTGGCAGTGCCAATACTCTTTGTCTGATTAATGCAGACATTTGATAACCAAGTCGTATTTGCACAAATAATTATGAAAAGTAGATGCTAAGCCTGACTGCCTAGATTAGGTATCACATGTTTTACAAAGTGCAAGGCACAGTTTGGCAGCAGGGAGCTCCTGAGATTCCTTTCCAGGGCTGAAGCAGAAGAGAGTTTACAATTACTCTGAGAAGATCTGAAGAGGCTCAATCTAAATGTAAATGTGTCCCTCAGCCCGCCCAGCTTACAAAAAAGCCAAAGCTGTCATTTTCTCCTATTTCAAATCCCATTTCAGGGTACCTCAATGACACCCTCGGAACAGCCAACTGGCTGGACTCGGAGCTGTGAGGGAATGCTGATGTTTATAGAACCAACACAAATAGGAAACAAAGACGCAAACGCGTCCGTGCAGCCTGTATGTATGGATAAAGCAGCATTCACCTGGCCGAGTCTGTCATTATTCCCCCTTCGTATATTGCGGATCACGAGCTGTAATTTCTTCTTGGCCACAGTGTGCTCTGTGATTATGCATCCCAGAGGAATCCTCACCAGGGCCAGCAGGTGCTACCGTAACACATTCACAACAAACCCATGCATAGCTCTGATGTGTGACATTTAAACTTCACAATTATTATTATTATTTTTTTTTTTTCAGTCTCTTCTCTCAACTGCTCTCTCTCCTTGGGGGATTCAAAGCCCTGAAGACTTTTTCTGAAGCTTTGTTCCTGGTCCCTAGAGTCACATTGCACTTGTGACTGCTTGTTCCCTACTTGCAGAACATCCTGCTAATAAAGGCCTTAGCTCTTTACTGTTAAAATATTACTGATTGCCAGAATTCAATGGGGAATGGAAATAGCTGCATGAGGAGCTCCTATAAGGGACTTCAGTACCAGAAAAAGGGCTTAGGCAGAATTTAAGCACCTCCATCCAACACTGATTCCCCTACAACCCATTGCCCAGCCCAGCTTCTAGCCTTGTTGGTCCATTTTGAACCATTTTGTTTGTAAAGCTCCAAGGACCACCACTGCTCTTCCCTCATAGGTGCCCACTCCTGGTCCCATGGATGAAGCCCTCTTACCAGGGACATCTCTGATTCACAAGCGTGAATAAGCCTGTGTCTCATCCTACAAGAGCATATGGAGTTCAGAACTAAGGAAATGAAATGTGCACTTTTCACTCTTCACAGATGTGCTCTTTTTCCTTCTCACACACTGCCTGTGATCTCATCAAACAACCACATGGACACTTGAAAACTTGTCATTGACCCACCACTGCAGATACAAGCACCTAGGATCTGCACGGTTGGTAGCACAGCACTGCGTACCACTCATTTTCCAGCTTCTTAACTTTGAAAGAATGATTTATTGCATTTCATCAAGTGTCTTTTTAATTGGAGCTTCTGCTCCAATCGACAGCTTCTGCTATTTCTGGTCAACCCTTAAATACTTTGCTGCTTATTGGGGTTTTTGTTTTTGCTACCTGTATTAGATCAAGACTTTCAATACAGAGAAGTCATATGCTTGTTGCTTACTGAAGATAAACGCTTTTCGTGGGTTCTGTTTGTTGCAACTGATACACATTACTGCATATGCTGTTTGTTAGTTGTAGTCTGATATTGCCTCAACACCAGAAATATTTCACAGAACTATGAAACATATTTTAAAAGCTGAGTAGACAGACTAATAAGCCGACTATCGGTTGGCAATGTTATTAATTTGTACGTTCTGCAAGGAATGTGCCACCTTACAATGAGCACATCATCATTCTTAGAAGATTATGAATTATACATCCTGACAGTACAACTGGCTAAAGAAGGCTGCAGAAAAGACCACATTCTACACACACACACACACACACACACACCTCTGATAACTAACCAATATCCAAATATAGCAAACATCCAATAGGATTAGCTTCCTAAGATATATCTGTGCTGAATTTAGCAATTAAAACATCAGTATTTTTCCACAGAGCTTTGCTTCCACTGTCTCGTTTCCTCCTACCCCAAGCATATCGTCAACTATTTCTTTTCTGAGGTTGTTCACAACAGAAGCAAAAAATATATATTTTTTCTATAGGCACTTTGATTTCTCCTAAGATGCTGTGAACAGATATGCTGCATTCTTTGTTTTGTCTCTTTGCAGTAATTCTAATTCATCCACCTACAATTGATTCTAAACCTTTAGGACCTCTGGCTGTAGTGTTAGTTCCTGCAAAGCAGGAGCCTTCTTTGGTTAATGAAATCTGCTTCCCTAGCAGGGCTTCCACACACCATTTCTATCCACCTAGTTCATCCAAGCTTGGGGCACTTCAGTGTGGGACAGCCAAGCTCTTGGCTGCATTGCACCTCTGAGGCAAGCACAAAGTTAGCTCCCACAGCTTACACTCATCTGAGCAGGCTCTGCAATGAGTTGTGCAGTCATTGAATTTGAAAGAACATGCACACACTCATCCACCTGTCAGTGCCTAGGGATCAAAACCGAAAGGCCTGGAAGGTAGAGAAGGCAATGAGTAGGAATGCATTATCTTGATACAGAGAGAAGTATAAACAAGTTAAGCTGATTTCCACATGCCAGAGGGATGCTTGGAAGGTAGACCACTGACTGCAGGACAGGGTGGAGGCACAGTCAAAGTATAAAGACACGGAGAAGTCACCACAAGTGAATTAGAATCGTAGAATTAGAATCGTAGAGTGGCTTGGGTTGAAAGAGACCTCAATGATCATCTAGTTCCAGTCCCCTGCCATGGCAAAGGCTGCCAGGCCCTAAATCAGGCACTAGATCAGACTGCCCAGGGCTCCTCCAATCTGGCCTTCAACACCTCCAGAGATGGGCAAGTAGTGGTATGTTCAGAATTCCAAGCTCTTTTATCAAGTCAGCCATTTTCTTTAAATTGTGCATTTAAATAAATACTGCTAGCACCTCCTATTCAGATGACAAAGACAAGCTTTGCTTTTCTTGTTAACACATCCCACGGTTCATTATAGTTTCTATCTGATCAGCAGCACAACCAAAGGTGTTCAGTTTTTCCTGCATCTGTAACAAACAGCTCAGCAATAATGTGTTTCACTAAAATAGGGTGTTGATATTCACTGATAATATTTTTGTACCAGCAAACACATTTTCACAGATAAATATAAATAAAATAAATAGATAATTCTTTAGATATAAGGAAGAAATCTTTTACAGTGAAGGTGGTGAGGCACTGCAACAGGTTGCCCAGAGATGTGGTGGATGCCCTGTCCCACAAGACTTTCAAGGCAAGGCTGGATCAGGCTCTGAGCAACCCGATCTAGCTTTGGTGTCCCTGTTCACTGTAGGGGAGTTGGACTCGATGGCCTTCAGAGGTCCCTTCCAACTCTAAGGATTCTATGATTGTATAATGAAATACAAATAAACGCATTTTCAGATCAAAACCATACTTTTGGGTCTGTAATATATCTGGAAAGAAGTGTCCTTAACATGGAATGATTAGAATTCAGAAAAAAGGCTTGAAAATCAGACCATGTTGTATCTCTGTTGTGGCTTCACGATGCTTTGGGGATCTTTTATTTTTTTCTGCTTTGAAGCAATACTATATGTTACTTAGTAGAGAAACTGCCCACATTTTGTAGGTATAATCTGGTAATGAATTGAATTACTACATCTCAGTTTGGAGAGTTCAGCTCTGAATTATGCTGGAAAGTCAGTGCAGGAATAACAGGTGAGAAGAAGGAGTTTCCTGGTTGTCTCATCATATGAGAGCTTTTGGACTCTCTTCATGGCTTCTGAAGGAAGAAATACCTTTTCAATTCAATGTCTTGCTTGGTAATGGAAATAAAACTCTAATATTCTGTGTCTAATAGCAATGCTAATATCTCAGTATCTTATGTTAAATGCATTTGAATACATTTACCTCTGTATAATCCAATATTCATATGAAGATCTTTTTGCCTTAAAGACAAAACACAACAATACCTCAGATTCTTGGGCACGTAGCTCGGTCTGAGGGCACCTACATGTTCATTCTCTCACCTTTCTTACACCAGCACTGCAACTTCCTGAATTAACCCACCCTTACGCTCAGTTAGGAACAAGGACGTGTGAGGAACAGCAAGGAAATGGTGCAGGGCCATGATGGCTGTGGCAGGTGAGAGGATGATGCTCTCACCCCAGCCCCTCAGCTGGAGAAAGATGTCACCAGAATTCACTTTTCTGGCCTCTCTCCCAGCCTTATGGGGCTCTCTAACTCCAGGTTTCATGTAGCCCTGCCCACCAAGGGGCTGAGGAGCTGAGTGCTTTGCTCATACCTCCCTGCCTGGCGGTAGGAATGAGGTGGGGTGCAGGCCTGGAGCCCTGCGGTGCAGGGAGCAGAGCAGGAAGGCACATTCAGTGCCTGGGGCTGCCAGGATCAGACTGGAGGAGCAGCAGAAAGGATGAAGAGGAATATCTCTGCCAGGCGGGGACATCTGCACAGAGATGGAATCACACACCAGCTGCCATGCCTGGAGAGTGCGAAGGGTGATACAGTACTGGTGTAGGCATTCATTAAAAATAATAAAACAAATTTGGTGACACTTTCACAGAACAACCAACCTTCCTCTAAACACCAAGAGGTTATGAAATACACAGCAAACAGCAGCTGCAATTTACTGGCTATTTTCTGATGAGTTTTGATAAAATCTGTCTTCGGAGTTGTTTACAATTCACAGAATGAATCAAAGAACCACAGAATGGTTTGGGTTGGAAGGGACCTCAAAGCCCTTGGGCAGGGCTGTCCCCCACCAGTTCAACTGCCCAGGGCCCCATCCAACCTGGCCTTGAGGACCTCTAGGGCAAATTCATCTTGCAACGAGCTGAAAACTCACCACAAGGTGAGAAGTATGTGGGAATAACTGGCAAAATGGAAAGCGGTTGATTGCTGAATTTGTCAAGGCTATCACAACGTAATTGGCATTTGCAAAGTATTTATTAACAATTTAGAAGAGGAAGTGAATGTCCCCATTCACCAAATTGGCTGATAGCAAAATGTTATTCTGGTGGCTCACAACTATGACAGGCTCTAGGAAGATCTTAATAAAATTAGGTAATAGACAATTTTGTGGTAAATTAAATTTAGACCCATGCAAGACTGGGGACTAGAGCTGAGTGGATAATTATCTATAAAATGTACTCAGCATATTTTGCGTCTGTATATGTTTGCAAACTGCCTTAGATCTGTTTATGATTTTCCAAAATTCATTATTTGTTTTGTTTACTCCTAACACAATGATTATAAGTAATTCTCAATTCACAAATTGCTTATGGCAAGTTCTGTCCATTTCACCTCAAAACACAAAGCCCTAACTCCTAATTCCAGGTCACTGGCATTTGGAAACAGCAACACAAACTGATTTCCGTGCTCTCAACCCTAGAGCATCCTTCATTTATGCGTTAATTAAATAGGATAAAGAGAGATTTGTAAAGATCCAGAGATAGTTGAATAAAGGAAAGTAAAAGAGAAATATGTGACTGAGTAGAACAAGTAATGACAAGACATAGAACATGGATCAGCCTTTCGTCTGCTGTTTTGTACAAGAGGGATCTCAACAGAATTTTTTAAATGTAAGGAAAGATCCATCCTCTGCACTGGAGCTTAGCAGTTCTCAGGAAGACTAAGCTAACAAATACAAAACAAAGCTTAGAAAATTACACACGAGTAAATGTGGAATGGCGAGGAACTGATCCTAGCAAAAAAAAAGGTGCTTTTGAAAGAAATTCATAGAAAGGCCGAAAAGAAGCCCCAAAATAGGCAGTCCTTTATCACTTCTTTAGAACTGCCATTTTATCAGGATGGCCAAGAAAGATTCCCGAAGATAAGAAGGTAACTTTAGTTTGCTTTGAAAAGAAACAATTCTGTGGGCTAAAAGAAGGGAAACAGCTGACCAGGAGCATCTTAAAAGCCGGCCATTGAGGCTAATGAGCATGTTAACTGAGAACAGTCTGAATAAGAGAACTTGCTCAACCTTTTCTCATTCCACTAGTAACATCAGTGTAGCTTTCCAGTGACTTGTATTATCTCTCTACTTTTCCCAGTAGACTAAAAGGAGCCAGGAAGAGGGGAGGGAGGAGGAAGTAATGGCCCAAAACTTGAACATAGAAGTTCCATACAAACATGGAAGAGCTTTACTGTAATGGTGACAGAGCACTGGAACAGGCTGCCCAGAGAGGTTGTGGAGTCTCCTTCTGTGCAGATAAAATTTAAGTCCCATCTGGACACCTACCTGTGTGACCTACTGTAGGGAACCGGCCTTAGCCAAGGTGTTGGACTTGATGATCTCTGGAGGTCCCTTCCAATGCCTATGATTCTGTGAGACGCGTGGCCATGTGTGATATCTCCTGCCTGCCTCAGGACAATGATCACACTGCCAAATCCACACCATACATCCCAGGAGGCCCTTCTGCTTCCTGTGTTAACCCGTGAAGAAGCCACTCACCCCTTCAGGGGCAAGCAGCATTGTTCGGAGAACTGACAGCCTCATGTGGGAGTTAATGAGCAGCACTGCAGTGCAGTTTCATTTCAACAGCAAGCTTATTCCTCTCATTTTTAATTCACTGTCACGGACACACAAATGTATCATTTGTATCATAACTAGAGCCTTCCCTGTAGTGGAACTGTAAAGGTCTGTTATTTTTATCTTCTTTTCCCCTATTCTGTTTCTGTCTTAGTCACTTCTGCCTTTTCTACAGGGATCAGTGTTACTTCTCAATAAAAGCCATGTGTGATTATTCAGCCCAAGTGCTCATATTAAAAACTGGGGCCCTTCAGCAGCAGGCAGTGAACAATAATGCATGGCACACCAGTATGACAGCCATCTCTGAGTGGAAACAATACACACCTGACTCATCCTTGCTATCCATCAGCAGCGATATATTTGGATCTTGCAGTGCTTCTGCCACACAATAGGTTGTATCTTCTTTTGGACTTTTGTTACTGGGAATATGCAGTGGCACGCTCCAGAGATGTGCATCAATTTTTATAACACGTCTCCTCTGAAGCAGGAAGAAGATCTTTAACATCTATTAAATTGGTACTTGTCACTAATTATTTTTAAGCTTATCATCATTTGTAACTTTACAGCTCTCTTTAGTTGCTTTAATTATAGATTCTGTACCCCATACTTTCTCCATTCAAGAAAAGCATTCATCATCTCAAACTAGGCACTGTTTTAACAAGTTCCAGAAGAGATTATAAAGATACGAATGGATCCTGCAGTCTAAGCAAACACCCACTGTGCTTACGTGACTGCATGGCAGAAACCCACACCCAGAGCACAGAAAGGCAGGCTCACTTTTGGCATTACATTTCTCTTTTACTACTCTTTCCCCTAAGCATACCTGTGCCTTTCTTCATCTCCTGCTCATCCAGAGCATCAAAATCATCTTTGCCCTTTGGGCCAGCTCACTGCTCTCTTGAAAAAGAAAGAACAAGAAAGGAGGGGGGAAATGGTAATTACTGCTCGGTGCACTTGTTGCCCCATGTTGGGTGAGGCAAGGTGTATGCCTTGGTATCCAGAGCGCCGGAACATGGGCTGGGCCCACCTCCTCCAGAGCAAGTCACACCCAGCTGCTGCATGATAAATATTCCGAATACAGGATAAATTCATAGCATTTAACTTGCCATCATGGAATCACAAAATCACAGAAAGGCATGGGTTGAAAGGGACCCCAAGGATCACCAAGTTCCAACCCCCAGCCACCAACCTCCAGATCTGGTACTAGACCAGGCTGCCCAGGGCCCCATCCTACCTGATCATGAACACCTCCAGGGACGGAGCATTCAGAGCCTCTCTGGTCAGCCTATTGACTTTGTTCTATATGGTTTAGTATTTTTGTGAATTTTGACCATAAAACTGTATTACTACATATTTAATCTAGTAAGATATTAAATGATAGGTTGTTCATTTCTTTTTTCATTTTTTCTTAATCAGAGTTCACTGTTTCTGAACTTTGTCTGGAATGAAGAAAATTATCCAAGCAAAACTGTCAAGTATAAAATCAAGAATTGAAATCTGTATTGTTATCTCAAAGGTACCACACGCTTTTTAATGGATAACGCCTTTTAAAGACTGCTGTACAACACATTACAGATCTAAGCTTTTCAAAGCAGGATATACAGGATTAAGGCTACATTTAAATCTGAACATGATAAAAGGAAAAAAAATAAACAGGCAAAATGTGACTACTTTATACTAACGTTATGTAAGAACTTGCATGGGAAATAATTCATTCCTTACTTCCATCTTGTAATGATATCGGGAGGGAAAAAGATTAGAACATTAGATTTTAGACCATTAATCTCACCCTTTTATTTTTGGTGCGTCTTTATCTAATCTGATACCATAAATACTAAAACACTTTAAGCCAAACTGTATGGCTATTGTCATCACAGTGGTGAGCTCACTCCGTAAGCCTTGGTCACGTCTCTTCTGCTCTAGCATACTCACATTTCACTCCTGTATCACTTCAGCTCTAATGTGCTGGGAGCTTATGGACACTGAAATATTTGCATGATGATTTTCAAGTAAACACAGCATTATCTGCACTACATTCTATGCTTAAGTTTGTGACAGACATCCTCAATACTGACTCAACCTTGAAGTTACTCATTTTCAGGCAAAAATGCTAAGATTACATTATCCTTAGGGACTAAGTACACTGTCTACATAATATATGTCTATTTTGTAAGCAGCTTAGGATAGGGACCATGTTTTTTATGAAACAGAGCTTATAACCAATGACCTTATTTAGCAATAAACCATGTTCTCAGCCCTTCTGCCTGCAGTGTCCAGCGGCAGACTGGGATTTATCTGAGAGAACAGCAGTGGCAGCACACTCAGTGTGGGAACAAGCACCAGCCTCCTGTGCACTCAACAACTGATATCTACAAGAGGTTCCCAGGTGCTCCACTCAGTTGTCTGCCTTCCCAGGAAGAGATGCTTAGACAAAAAGGCAGCAGCATCTGTAGAAGGGTACCACTGTCCCCAGCACTTCCCAGGCTGCGAGGGAGATGTGCTGCTTTTGGAACCTACACACCAGGATGTTGGTTTAAGATTTATGGTTCTTGATTCTTGCTGTGGTTCGCTTTGCTGCTTTGTTTACTTGGTAGGGAGAGAAAGAGAACTGGATTAGCGTCCTTGACAAAAGGCAGAAAACTCCATCTTAGGCATTTAATAATCTACATATCCAGAGAATTACTATGCATGCCTGAGTTACCTCCGGAAAAGTCAGCATACTTTAAAACAGCAATTTGTAGCACTTGTAAAGCATTTTGTATCAAAATAGTTTTAAAATTAATGGGAGCTTTGTTCTGGTCTGGTGCCCACTGTGACCTACTATAAGCAAGGAGAAACCAAAACACCACCTGGATACGAAATCACTGTAACTAATAACCATGTAAAGTCCACGAAACTCTTCTTCTACCTATTTTACCTTAAACACCACAAATGTTACACAGCTAAGATCAATAATTGGATCCACCGTGATGGGAATCTTGTGAAAAAGAGAGAGACAATTCAGGATTTCAGTCAAGGGAGTAATTACCTTTCCACTTGCACAGACCCTTAAAGCAGAGAGCGCTCTGCAGTATAAATGCAGCATAAGGGAAGGTGATTGGGGTATTTTGTTGTAGCTAGTATTTCTATCAGAGAAAGTAAACCAGCTAGTCTTTTCCAATGACACTGGATAAATAGCACACAATGGATCCAAATTCTAATTTGCTTAATTGCATTAGCCCACTCCCCTCCTGTTATGGGAATTCAAGCTTCAATGGCAAATCCAACCTCCTAACGAGATTACTGTGATGCGCCCCATGTGAAGCTGTAGGACGGCCATGGGATGGGCAGGGGAGCCACTGTTCCCTTGGTGACCAGCCAAGTGGTTAACCCTGGTAAGGAAGGGTGTGGGGGGAAATCAGTTTGAATGACAGCACTTCATCCTTTAAACTTCATCTCACTGCTGAACAAAGCAGAAATGGTGCCAAGCAATGACCATGGGGAAATTACCCTTGTTTTAATCTCCGTCTCTTCCAGCTGATGTCAGGAGAAGGGGACGAGACAAAAGGCCTCAAGCTGTGGTGAAGATCATTAAATCAGAAGAACATAAAGCCATGGACATCACTGTGCCATCCACTACATATTCAGTTGAATGCAAACATTTTTGTTATGCAGTTTGATATTATTATTACTATTATACCTTTAACCCATTTTGAGCAGCTTTATTCCTTTTCTAACCTCCTTTGTAATGCCTTGCAGTAAACTCCACCAGCTGAGCAAATCGCTTCCTCTTCGTTATTCACAGAGAGCTGCTGGAACCCAAAGCCTAAGCTAACTGCAATATATGGTCCCTATTTAAATTCTGTGGAAGAGCTGAAATTATGCCAGAATCACAGCACAGGTATATTATTACTGCTGTCGTATCGAGAGCAGGTGATACGCTTCTGAATTAGGGATTATTTAATCACAAAGATGCCCAATTAGTATGTAGTGATAAAACTTGCATGCGTGTTCATCATCCTTGGCCTTTACTGCAGACTGTAGTCTTTTTATGCCAATATCCAATATATCTAATATCAGCTTATGCAATAAATTGTTTTAAGAGAAATATAGGGCAATGTTAAAGACATGTCTGTGAATGGAGAATGAAAATGATTATTTTTATATATTTTTTTCCCACGACAAAGATATTTTGAGTCAGAGAACATTGCCCACATACACTGGAGCAGTCCATAACCCACATAACCCCCAAGGCTGCTTTAGTTCCCAGTACATCTGGAGGATTTCCACTGAAACCAGCCAAGTTAAAGCGCTGTGAAAGATGCTTGTAAAGACCAAGCAGTTCCCATTTCACAAGACCATGTAGGCAAGGAATGACAGGCCCATGGGTAAAAACAGGCCTAAAGGCTCCAGATGGTATATGAATGAAAAAGTGACAGAAAACTTACCCTGACCACCAGTGCCACAGGCAGAGAGACGGCAGCAGCGTCCTGCTGCAAGGACAAGAAGAAAAGACACTTTGTTACTGGGTGACAAGAGAAGCAACCCCTAATTCCTCTGTGCTTTAATTTAGTTGAGAGCGTAATCAATTGCTGAAATTGTTTCACTATTTTTAAACCTAAGGGAGCAAATGGAAATCACATTGTGAAGACAGAAACTTAATTATGCTTTCTGAGAGCTAGCTATCTGCCAAAGCAGAAGCAGCCAGCACCACATTCCTTACCTCTGTCCTCATCAGTGGAGGTTTCTGATGCCTCCTGCCCACTCACCAAATGTGAGATTCCACCAGGCGATGCTTCCTTTACTACAGCTGAGGCTGCAGTGACTCCTGGAAAATGTTTTGACATAGCTGGTCATCAGGATTAAGAGACTAATCAATGGGCTTTTCATTTTGTGTTTGTTTTTGTTTTCCTCTGTGCTTTTAGGAATGCCTGTAATTTGTATAATCACATCCCGACCTCGGCTCTCGAGATCTTCTATTTTGCAAAATACCTATGCTGTAATCAAAGTTGCCATTATAGCACGGCTAGGTGTACTTGCTGGGGCTTTCATCTAGCTAGATACAGATTAAAGGTCTCTGTGACCTTTGGGTCGCTGAAGCCAGCAGCAAGGAAGCTCCATCAGCATAGGGTCCCTTACAAACCTGTTGGGAAGGGCCACAGGTGCAGCTGACTTGCCTGTGACAGCACTGGCCTGCCTGGCTCTGCTGGAATCGTGCCTTTGCTCCATGAAATACACTGTTGGCTCCACAACCATTTAATTGCCTGTAGTTAGATCTTCAAAAACACACATTCTTTGGTCCTTCAGCTCATTTATTAAATGCATGTATGGTTCCGTTCATAAAGGTCTCATAGTTCAGGTCAGGTGAGAGTTCAGGTCCCTTTTGGCTTTCTCAAAGTTCCTCTGTTGTTCATTGTTAGAGACCAATCAGCAGCATCAGTTTCTTTGCAGCTTAAGAAGTTGAAGACCGGGAAGAAGGAGAGATATTTGCAGCAACTTAAAAGGTATTTGATATATAATCAAATGCAAATATTATGATACATAAATTCGGAGCACAATTTCTCTTGACTTTCCTACCAGTGAAAAAGATGATGACTCCTGAGAATGATGTGGTGTAGAAACCTAATTTAAAGCATTCAGATTTCGATGATACAACAACTGCTTCTTACCCTTCTCATTTTTTTCTGCTCACACACTGGAAATTTAGACATATGTTACTATTTTTTTTAACCACATGATGTGACCTCTTACATTATTAAATGAGATTAATCTTTCAAAATGTGAGCAAAAATTTACAGTCTCTTCAAGACTAGAATCATGAGTGAATATAATCAGAGGTAGCTTTGGAAAGAGCTCTGGGTACACCAGAACCCTAGATCTGAAATTTGTGTCTATCACGAGAAAAAGAAAACCTTATTAAAAAGTTATGAAGCGGGTTCAAAATCACAATTCCAATTCATTTTGCTTTTGTCAAGAAGAGAGAACAGTTACCAAGGATGTGAACCCAGATCTCCACCCACAGCTTCAGTGGGTGTCAGCTGGCTCTTGGCTAATCAAGCAGCAACAAGCATTTGGATTCTCATGGAGAAGTCTAAGAACTTAAATGAGTTCTTAAAATGCAGCCCCAACACTGTTTGGAACTGAGTTTTGGGTGTGTCACATATACTCATGACAGTGTTTGGCTGTACTATGTTTTGGCCACAGCTGCAAGCACTCATGTAGTCATTCTCTTAGAAATGTCCATCTGGGCTATGGAAAGATTAACAATATTAACAACTAATAATAAAAGGGAGCTTACAAACAGGAGGAAAACTGACCTTTTACATGGACAGCTAGTGATAACAAAAGGGGGAGTCGTTTCAACTAAAAGAGGGGAGATTTAGGTTAGATGTCAGGGGGAAATCGTTTACTTGGAGGGTAGTGAAGCTGTGGAAGACGTTGCCCAGGGCGGCTGAGGATCTGGTGGGTAGCAGCTCTGCTCACGATAGAGAGTTAGGATTGGATGGGCTTTAAGATCCCTTTCAACCCAAACCATTCTATGATTCTATGATTTTCTGAAAATAACTACTATTCATTAAGAAAGAGCACCATCATCTGACCGAAGGAAAAGAATTGTGAAATATAAGCAATATTATTTGGAAATTAAGAAAGAAAAGGGGGGGGGAGAACAAAGAAAAGCCAAGAGAGACCTTTTTTTTGTGTCTTGTAATACCATAAAATACATATAAATGGGGTAAAATTTGAGGAATTCCTTATGTCTCTGCCAGATATGAATGGTCAAGGACATGCCCTTCTAATTATCGTCATCATTTTCAAAGCATTTAACTTATATTTAGGTGTTTGTGTATCCAAAGGGGAGAAATAAGGACATATAATGTAATGGCATTATGTAGGTTTATCCTATGCATGAAATACTTACCTACTTTAATCCATCTCTCTTTTGGTACTACTGTACAGTGTAGCAGATGGGAAATCAAGCCAAACACTGCAATGCTAGAATAAGAGATTTTGCTCTACGTACATATTTTAGAAATGACCAAACTACATACAGAAGGGATTCTAGTTGAAAGATTCTTCCAGTCATACACTAATAATTTTGTTGCCAAGACCTACAGTACGTTCTTAATATTAAGCCTGTGCGCAGCTGCTGCAGTGCTCAGCTGCCCTGCTCCTGACTCTGGTGGCTCGTAGGGGCACACCAGGAGCTCGGCTCAGCTCAGCTAGTGCTGACAAGGTAGGTATCACCGCCACGCACTCTGACAGCCTGACAGCGCTGGCTTAATACTAACAAGCACAGTTTCCTCTTCCAGCAGCTCATTAACATTTGCTTCTTTAGTCTCATTTCTACTCCAGTTGCTCCCCCACTTCCATTCCCTCATCTAAATTCAATCTGCGATGTATCCAGCCTCCATTTTCTCTTTGCTTTCTCCTCAAACACTAATTCTTCTGCCTAAAGAAAAAGTAGCCTACTACCTGCCTTTTCCTTCACACAATGGATGGACCTAGATGAGGAAGGTGACATGCCAGCTCACGGCGTTGGGAGAGAGGTCAAGGTGCTGGCCATGGCTGAGATGCTTTCTGACGAAGAGCTTTTACAGGAGATCAAAGATGAGGCTGTCCACATGTGCCTTGTGTGCAGCCCATTGGAGGAAGAAGGAAACAGGCCCAGATGCCTTAGGTCAGCCACCACTGGAGCCACCCCAAAGGAGGCTGAGAGGATGGAGAAGAAGAGGAGCATGAGGCACTGAATGCCCCAAGAGAAACAGCACAGATGTGGCTCTTAGCTGAATTACTACATGGTATGCACCATTTAAGACCTGAGGACTGGCTGTCCCACATCCCTACTCACATTTGCATTCTTTGCCTATTCATTTCATTTACTCTTTTGCCACACAGGAAAATGTGAATCTCAGTGCTCTATTAGAAGCTTTAACACTTTGAGCAATACACGAGAGCAGCCAAACCTCCTCCTCCTCTCACTGCTGGCATCCTGTTTCTTTCTTCATGGTAGAGCTGGAACGTTGGACTTCCTCTGGCACCACTGATTTAAGTTTTTTAAACTACTGAAACAAGTCAAGATGACCCACACTAATTTGGTTGGATGCGATGGACCCAGAGGTCCTTTCCCACCCTCAGCCATTCTGTGATTCTGTAACTGCTTTCTCACCTCTTTGGAGATGGGCAGGAACCTGGCCACAGCTGCCTACTACCTGAGACAAAACCCTCTGATAGCCTTCTCTCTCTCAAACCAACAGTTATTCATGAAAGTTATTGGGAGTTGGGCAGTGTATGGCAAAAACTGATGTTAGTGCAGAAAACCTGAACTTCTCTTTGTGTTTCTGACTTCATTGCATGGTGTTTCCATTTACTGGGAAAATAAAGGTTTATCTGGTCAGACTCTCTCTCCTACATTGTCCTTTTATAAGCAACATTTTCTGTTTCAGCAGGCTCCTAAACGTTAGGGGTGCCTATATGAGCTCCTAACACAGCCTAGCACAACTGCAATGATTTAAATCTATCCTATCCAGATACATTTTACACTCCAGTATCTTATGACCCAGGAAGATATAAAACTCAATTTACTCATTAACCTTAGCTTCCTGAAACAGTAATTACTGCCCTGTGGACAGTCAGTAATTGAACTGAATGAGAGTAGCATGCAAATGCCATCCGATGCTAGATGTTGCTATAGGGTAACACCACATACTTTTTAAAAAATGACATTTGGACAGATAGCAGAGCAAAGCAGCAAAAAGGAATGTGAACAAAGTAGCACATGCAGGGATTAAATAAATGCAAATGATCAGAATCATAGGAACGTGGTGGCAATAAGCACAATATATTAGCTTATGTTTACAGTTACAGCTAATAGCATGCAACTATTACTTATTATAAAATCATTAAGGTTGGAAAAGTCCTCTAAGGTCATCTAGTCCAATCATCAGCCCATCACCACCATGCCCACTCACCACATCCCTCAGTGCCACATCCACACAGTTCTTGAACACCTCCAGGGATGGAGACCTCACCACCTCCCTGGGCAGCCTGTTCCAATATCTCACCATTCCTTCTGAGAATAATTTTTCCTAACATCCAACCTACAATACTTTTGCATTGAAAAGCATTTTCTGCTGGACCATTTCACCAGAGAATCAGCTCTTGCTTTTCTCCCCACTTACAGTTGCAATTTAAGATGTCAGGCCGCATTTTATATAGTGCAGTACACCTTGCTCTAAATTGCAGCAAGACATTAAAAACAAACACTGGAGTTAGCAATATGAGATTCAGTTTGAAGTACACTTGTCTTTCTGCACTGTTATTTTCAATTTTTCCCCCTTCCATTGAGCCATGAGTGCATATTTTTCCAGGCCCTTGGATGGAGCTTTTGCATTTTTAAGCCTGACCTAATTTAAGTGTAGATGACCCTGGTCTCTTACAGCTATGTTTCGTATCTCTTCATGGCGCTTGCAGAAATTTCTCAGTGTTCTTTCTGAGTGCACTTATTAGGCAACTTCATATTCTTCTCCCTTTTTTTTTTTTTTTTAAAACTTGTTTTTGTTTATCTTTCTGGTTTCAATTTTCATGTGGTACTTTCTTCCTTTGCTACTAGAATATGCTCCTGTAAATACAAAACGCTACTTAAGAGCTTTCACCACCAGAGTTCTGATCTCATACATAATTTGGGATATGCTTTCCAGACTTTTTTTTTTTCTTAGTTTTCAAGGCCACTTTATTCACTGACCAGAGTTCCCGAGTGCTTTTGTTCTGTAAGGCTCACAACTGAGGCTGGGCAGGCTTTGGCTGAGCTGGTCTAGGCCTGAATGGAAACTTCAGTTTAGCTAGAATGGTGATCACACAGCTACTACCCAATCTGTGTACTTTAGGTTATTTTAACCCTGTGGTATACATATTTCTGGGGGGTCAGTAGTGATAGCTATTCTACGTAGAAGGAAGTATATAGAACTCATGCATAATGATAGAGTAATTGTATAGGAATAGAGGCAAAGTGTGACAGCAAAAGGCTCTGAAGTGGGGGCCTTGGATGTGATTTAGACAAAAATAAGACAGCTGATAACAGAGTGGGCATGGGACAACACTAGAGAAGTATATGTACCAATAGTCAAATAAAAATATGTACAGTTTGAAACTAGGCAAAGTTTTAGGACTAACAGAGAACACACATCCAGTGCAGAAACTGTGCATCTTGTCACTACTTCCCTGCAAATTCCACTGAGCAGAGATCAAGGGACATTAGATTGACAATGATTTTGGGAAGTTGTTAGATTCTGTAACCTAAGATGATGTAATAAAATGACATTGGGAATCTATTAGTATATGTGAAACCCAGTAATCATTATCCACAGGAAAAGGGAGATCCACTTCATCAAATCCACCTGGATTTGCAAAAGCCATTCGGTCATGTCCCTCACTGAAGTCTCTCAGATATACTAAGATGCCACGGGATAAAAGAAACAACCCTCTATTCGATCAGATAAATTACAGATTGAATGATAAAAACCTATTGTGTAAGCTTCTGCCGAAACGACATGTTTTAATGCAATGTTGGCTTCCTTGAAAAAAGATGGTAATAAAAAAAATGTACACAGGAGAGCTGTAAGGATGCTTTAAAGGTATGAAATGGTTTCAATAACAGGAACAACTTAACATACTGGGACTTGTTGAGCCTGGAAAGGAAATGACTGATGGAAATGTTTGATAAAAGTTCTTAAAGTCATGAGTCACATAGAAAAGATATAAAGGAAACAACTGTTCCCTGTTTCTTCCACTAACAGAATGATGGGGGATGAAATGAACTAACAGATGATAGGTACAAAACAAAGGGAAGCTCTTTTCTCCACACTGTATATTTATTCTGTAAAATTAGAACATATGGCAGATATGGATAATCAACATGGATCTAAACAATGGTAAGCAATTGATCTGATTGATTCTTGGAAGACAAATCCATTGTGCTATTAAGATACCTCAGCTCATGAACAACACAAGTCTAACATAGCAATGCTCTAGGCAGTAGGGAAAACTTCTACTTTCTCTTAATCCCTGTCTATTATAGGACAGCAGTATGCATGTGTGTGGAGGGGGGTGGTGATGAACAACAAAACAGAAGAACCCAACATCTCTGCTTTACACTTGTCATAATCACAGAAGTCTGAGCCATCCTTTCCAATTTCCAGATCTCAAAAATCAAAACTATACTGGAGGAAATAAAGCCACTCCCTTACGCACAGGTCATCACTGGCTGCAGATGAATGTTTCCATCTCCTCCTTCTACTGATTATCAGAGCTGTCTGGATTTGTCCCCCTGCTGACAGACCACTGGAAACTCAACCATCAGCAGCTGTCACCTCTTCCAAGGAGAGGTGACTGTTGTCATCTGTAGCCTGAAGTCATTTTATAGTTTGTTAGACAACAAAATTTTGTTGCTGCCTTCTGCCTTCTCTTCCACTTTTCACCCAGGCATGTATAATTCCATACAGTCTGTGTTCATACAGCAACTACGAATTTGCATCACTGTTCCCAAGAAAGACAACTGACTGGTTGCTACAGTACTAGCTGCCTCTTAGAGACCCATTACCTCATGCCAGCTAGGAAAGGTGTCTAGAGGAGTGCAAGGACATCAAGATACACACTCAGATTTTATAACTCATAAATGCAGCACTTAGAAAAAAAAATGTAATAAAGAACTCTGAGTTAGAGGAAAACGTTAACATTTTAGTCTAAAATAAAATCTTAATTCTCTCATATTAAAAATCATACCCAATACCAAACAGTATTCCACCTAAGAGACCACAATCTTCAGTAAATGCAAACTGAAGATTATAAATAAAATAAGAACTAAATGCTTCCTAACTACCTGCTAGGACCCACAGGAAGCTGACCTCTGCTAGGGCTGGCACTTGCACAGACTGACATACAATTTTGCTTTAGTGATATTGACCCCGTGATCCGCTATGATAGAACAGCATCCTTAAGTAATAACTGTACCTCTGAAATACCTGAAAGTCAAAATTTTCCCTCTGTAATTTTAAGAAATAACAAACACCCTTAACCAGAAATAGTCATGCATATTGTGGCTGGAGTCAGAAGAGAAAATTATTTCACCCAAGAACACCTATCAAGTAATGGCATAAAGAACACGTATTAGAGGCAGAGTTAAGAATAAAATAAATAATTAATCTGTCTTAGTAGAAACACAAGTCATAAATCACATTTTGGGGAGGAAGCACATTTTGATACATTTGTTAGGAAACAAAGATCCAGTCAGGCACTTGGTTTTTAAAGAAGTTGTAGAATTGGGCCCTCTGCAAGTGCAACTAAACAAACTACACTTATCACACAGCTCACTAGAAGTTAGGCAGAAGTTTAGACAGAAGTATTCTTGCCATCAGAGATGATAGCTAAGCATGTATAATTTTGTAAACAAAGAAAATATTCTTTTTTATCATTCAGATAATTATTTCCCGCTATCAACATAACACACCAGTACATTTGTTCGGCCGTATTTTCAGCACCCACGGCTACTCACCACTACTTTATACTTCAAGCGTCTGCTTTTGAAAGAGCAGTTTGGGCAAGGGGCGTTTGCTCAGCAGGAGAAAGCAAGCAGCAGTGGCCAACCCAGCAGGACAGGGCTCAGACTTCTTCGCTGGCAGAGCTTCAGTGACCTCTAATGGACAACTTCCATCAGTGCACCTGCTCTTAAAAAGCATCAAAGCTACTCCGTAAAAACTCACAGTACCAACAACTGCTCGTGTCAGCCTAATGTGAACTTGGCACTAGGAAATATTTAGAGCTATTATTCAAGACGACTGTACCTGTTAGGATACCGCCTTTGTAACTGATAACACCGGTCCATGGGATAACAATCAGCTTCTGGATTCACTAGAAATTCTTCACACACTTGGGCCTACTTAATTCCCAATCTTGCTTACATGTAGCACTTAAAGTCAATTAAAGTCAAAACAATCAGCTTACAACATCACTTTGACTAACAAGGATAAAATGGCAAAGCACTTACGGCAAAGCTTTGCTGCCAGAAATTCTTGCCCCTTCAGTGCAGTGACATAAATTAAACATTTGACACAAATGAGAAAATGTGGAAGCTTCTGCATGGTCGCAAACACAGTCTTAAGTTTGCCTTAGGAAATCACCATACCCTGGTTTTTGCTTTCATTCCATTATTCTGCCACCTCCTACCCTACCAACCCTCCTCCTTCTTCCTTACAGGTAGTAAATGTTGACATCAATGTGTATCTCCATTCTGCAGGGCCAGGTCTGATGAAGGAGAGATGCAACATGCTGCTAAGCCAGTAACTTTCAGTTCCTTCTGTGTCATGACTCAGCATTAAACAAAAAAGAAATTTCCAGCCTTCCCACACTGCCTCTATTACTCTGTATAGAATATAAAGTATATAAAGTGACCTGTTAACTCAGCCCGCTGTTTGAGTGCCCATTATAGGCAGATCTAAAAAGTTGATAGAAATAATCAAATACTGCATGAGTTTCTTGATAGAGATGAACTTAAGCTTTGGTAGAAGATACAATATTGACTGGAAATACTACTAAAATTGTGCCACTTCAGGAACTTACTGGATTAAATCCTAACCACACTGCCATCAGTTTCAAAACACCACCATTATATGGCCAGGATCCACTAATCACTGTTTTATGAAAGTCAAGAAACCATCACTACTTTGGAACAGATGTTAAAATTCTTTTTCTGCCACATTTTTTTTGTTTGTTTGTTTCTGCTTGCCATTCTTGCTTATCAAGCAAGCTTGATAAGAATAATCATGATATGCTGTATATATTCTGTAGTATGAAAAAACTATTAGGGACTAAAAGACCTAGCAGCATCTGACCAGTGCAGTGATAAATGTGGAAAAGTGTGCTGGGCTCACTATTAGAAAGAAACAATGCACACAAACACCCCAAAGAAGGGGAATGGATTATTCCAAACCACAGCTTGTGAAGAACGATGATCTGCTACCATGAGTTAGAACAGATCTAGAACTGTACCTAGTTCTCAGCTTCCCTTCCCCCCCTCCCCCCTTTTATGGTCTCCCAATGGTTGCGCAGATCATTCTAGTAGTCCATCATTAAAGATCAACAAGGGTTGGCTTGACAGCTGGAACTCCATATGAGGAAACAGGACAGTAAGAATTGTTCTCTTTCCCACCCATCCTTCCATGCCACAGTGCAAATCTTTGTTAAGATATAAACAAACACTGACTCACGAAAAGTTGCGGAGATCAAAGTAGGAGACAAAACTCTCTTTAGGGTAATACTAAAATGGATCTGAAGGTTTACTGAACTTTTTATGATTTCCAATGAATATGCAAATACATTCAAGCCTTCTCAAATAAATATGGCTCTCAAATGCAGTAATTTTTCTTTTTTTTTTGTACAGGAGAATGAAATTCCGATCTACCTATATACAAACAGAACATAATTACAAGAAGAATATCTAAGTCAGATTTCTTAATTTTTATTAAATTCAAAAACTGCAGAAAAAAAATCACAAGATTCTAGGTACATATAAAAACAAATCAGCTAAAATAGAATTGTTGTCAAGTTAAAACTCACTTTTCCATAATTCTTCCTTCCATGCTATTGCCCACAGTATCATCAGAAATCCTACAAGTGCTTTAGAAATTGATTTTTATCTTATTAATATGATAGTAAACCATAAGTTTACTACCTAAAAAAGCAAACTGTTTAGGCACAAGGTGGCAGAAGACATAAGCACAAATATCAACCATGCTTCCTTAATCTGTAAATTGAAATCAAAATGTGCTAAGACTGGCATGGTATTGTATTCAGAATATCAGAGCTTGCTTACTGAAATAAGGAGTTAAAAAAATATCTTTTAAAACGTCTGCAGTTCTTTGCGTCTTTTTTCCTTCCACAAAGCAGAGAAACTGCTGCTTAATCAGTGGTACAACTTACTGTTAAGTGTCAGTGTTTCAGCTAGAGTGGCAAAAGTGACAAAATGGGTTCCAGCACCAGAGAATGAGAAGTAGAAAAGCTGTAGTGTGAAAAAGACTGGTTAATATTTGTGTTGCCAGTGTCATCAATAGCTTTGCAACCACCTGCTAAGGTAACATGACAAGCAGTCACAGGCTGTTTGGAGGTATCAGCTGGGCTAGGTCATCCCAAGACAGCAAGCATCAAGGTGAGCAATTAATGTTTGCTGCTCTTCTAACAAGGTCTAGAGGAACTGTCAAACAGAAAGTTAAATAATAAGGAAATTAATACAGAAGCAGTTGTTCCATACCGTAGATTTTACCTTTTACCCATGATTTGATATATTTGCCATTCTAATAACAGGTGCAGTTCCACTGTCATTCATAAATACAAAATTTTATTTGCACTTCATTAGTTTAGAAAGACCACAATGCTTTTCAATACCACAAACATTCAGGACACACCAAGTTATTCAAATATGTAACTACCGATTTACCACAGCTAAACTAAACAGTGCATTTTAATAAAAGATATACCAAAGATATAATTCACAAATTCATTATCAGACAAAAATCTAACACAGTATTTGCTTGATGGGAATAATTTCTACTATTAGGAAAGAAAAACCTCTTTTACCTTAATTTCCCCTCCCCCCAACCCTAGAGATGTCCAGACAAATACACATATATATTCCTTAACACAGGAAAATCTTTCTGTTTTTTTAAAGAATTTGTCTAGGACAGCAGCATTGCTTTTTATACCTTCTTATAGAGTTTTGAATATAATCTTCATTCTTTTATTGAAACTTATTGATTCTTGCAATTAAGTTTATGCTTATGCAGAAAATAGATGCAATTTCAGCGCAATCAAATTTGCACCAGATGTGACGTCTTAGTACAAAAAGGATGGGTTCAGCATTAAACAAAATAAATAAGGCTGCCAAAAATTAAACTTAGCTTTTCAACAAATCCAGTCAGCAGAGGATGCTACAGCCAAAAATGTTTTCACTACATTAAAATGAAACATAATGCTGATTATGGAAGCTTTGTACATAAAGTCCTCTGTTTAAAAAAAAAATTGTCTTTAAAATAGTCAGCAAAGCACCATATACTTATCTTCATACCAGAAGAGCTTCTGCCTGCCTGTTTATAATAACAAGAACTATTACAACATTTATGTCAAGAATAGGTATAGATTTAACTTCTCCTTTTTCCTCAACTGGAAGTGTGGTAAATCTCAACCAACTGTACAGTATTTATAACACTGGGGCAATGAATGAAACATCATTGTGAGGGTCAAGGGCAATAATTAAATGTTATATAGTTGAATCCTACAAAGGATTGCATATTTGCATATTTACAAGTTAGTGTGTAGCTCTGACTCGAATAACAAAGTGCAACAAGAAACTGCCAAATGATTGTAGTGCAGAGTAGTACAGATACTTTCTTTATCCTCCCACTCCTATTTTTCCACTCTGTATGGAGTAACAAGTCAACAGCAACGGACATGTGGCCTTGGAGGAGGCAGTTCTGGTGGGATTTCTGGCTCTGGTTGCAGGGACAGGATACTGTTGGACAACTCATTTCTTATAACATCCAGTGGCATCTTAAAGAAAAGAAAACATCGCCTGTAAACAATCATCTGCACAGAACCCAGCACAATGAGATAGTTTCAAGAGGTCACTATCAGCCAAAGCCTCCACACCTAAGGATTTTCAGATCTTATTAATTATTGATCTACATTCAAGCAAGTTGTGCTAACAGTGTATTTTCCAATGAAGTCGGGAAACGCTGTCAAAATAAACATCACTTTCAAAACGTGACAAAATACAAAAGAACTGCCTGCAAACAAAAGCAGGCAAGTGTATAGTCAGCTGCTGATATGAAGTTATAAGAAACAGGAATCATAGCAAATAGAAGCAGATGTCTACCAAGCTAGACAGCAATTCACTGATGCAGGCAGTAGAGACTGCAAACTATACCATGCCCCCTACATATTAACTTCACCTGACTGCATGCACTTACATCTCTATGTCCTCCCGACAAACACAATCAGAGATTCAGTATTAAGCATGAACCACTTATGTGGGCAGAAACTATCACCTCAATATTTTACCTTTTTCAGAATGTCATCAACAAGCTTTAGAAATATTTCATCCACATTAAAATTGTCCTTGGCACTTGCTTCGCAGAACCGCATCCCAGTTATTTGCTGTGCAAACTGATGGAAGAAAAAGTAAAATAACAACAAAAACAACAAATATACATTCCCCATTAAGCCTTTAATAAGCTTCTCTGAAATCTGTGACTGATCTTTTATGCAATTAATTACCCTGAATCTCTAAGGTACAGCAAACATTGTCAGATACAGCTAATTTTCACTTAGATTTGGTTTAATGGAGAAGTGTTCTGCACTTTTCTAGACCTAAGTTTGAAAAATTAATATCCTCAGTTGACAAGGATTATTCAGATTGCCAAGGAGTGGGAACTTTTCAGAAGAAAAATATTTGTATTTGTCCTGATCAAGAGGGTACATTCTCCTTTCATTTTCCTTACTACTTTTGCGATCAAGAAAAACACGAAAATCCAACAACCCTGAAAGCAAAGTTGAGTTAAGAAATCAAGCAGGACTCTTGCCAATCCTAAGGTAGTACTGAAAGGCCAATATCTGGAAGAAGGATCACAAACACGTCCTAAATGGACATCTCTCTATTTACGACTCAAGTCTTTACTGTATCTCTTTACATAGTTCACATGCCAAAAAGAGGGATTCACTACACTACTGTGTACTGGGGGGTTGTATAAACAGAAGCAAGCAAACTATGAATTTTGACAAAACATTCCCATTCTCAGTATGCTCCTGAGGTCCAACAGTATGACTAAGAATAGCCATGGACTCTCAACAGCAATGTCACAGCACTTTTGCTTCCATCTGTAACTTAGAATTTATTTATACCTGTTCTTACCTTCTCTCCCTGCTGTCGAGTAATCTCTCGATCAACTTCACAGTCCAGTTTATTTCCAACTAATAGAAGCTCTGCATCTTCTGAAGCATACTGCAAGTAAAATATTTTAATAAACTAAACAAAAAAAAAAGTGAGGCTTCATACAATATTAAAAACAAAAAGTAAATTCCTTTACTGAATAATGAAACACATCTACACAGTTTAACACGTTAATGTTCTTCCTAAACATTATTTTAAGAATTTTCAACTTAAATTTTTAAATATTATTTTAAAAGCTTTATTAAGAACCAGTTGTTTCAGTTCACCTAGGAGTGAACAAAATGACTTATTTCACAGACCAAAATTTCTTCTTTCCCCAGTGCACAGGCAAATGCATAATGTTACAGATTTCCACTGGCACTTCTAACTAGTTCAGTCAAAGGAAGCAGGAATGGACAATTATTTTGCAACAGAACACGTAAATGTTGAATTCGTGCTAACAGAATCCCATGCAAACCAGCAGTTCCAGTTTAATAACCCTGTAATTATGCTGTTAAAAGCACACAGTACTTAGTCCTTTTGAGAAAGAATTTATTCTCCCCCCTGCCCCCCCCCCAAAAAACAAAGAAGGAAAAAAAAAAAAAGCCACCAAAAACCCCCCAAAAAACTTAAGAGAGCCTACCTTATCAATCATTTTCATCCATTTTGGTAAATCATCAAATGTTTCCTTCTTGGTTATATCATACACCAAAATAATTCCCTTGGCACTTCTGTAATAAGCTGAGGTAATGCTGTTGAATCTCTCCTGACCTGCTGTGTCCCTAAGAAGCAGCAGCAAACATTGGCACAAACGTTTCATGGATTCACAAAGTATACAATAACTTTGTTTCTATCTCATTAAAGACAGCCTCCCACACCTATTAGATACTTTACATTGAAAATTGAATGTCTGTGTGTATGTCAAAAAAAAAAAAAAAAAAAAAGGAGCACTACTTTCAATTACAAAAGTTTTCATATCAGACCTACTTAGCCCATACTAACTTCACCAAGAAAGGCCACCAAATAGGTCTACATGTAACTGAAAATGAAGCTGTTCAATGGAAATGTACCAGCAGATTAAGCTGGTTTTGTGGTGTATGGTTGTTTCTTTTTTAAACAGCCCTGAAAAAAAGAAATAAAAGAAATGGATACATGCTTAGCAAACTAAAACAGCTGGACATCCAACAATAAAATGAGCAATACACTGATCATTATGATTTGAACTTTCAGAGTCTTTTTGGATCAACCACAGAAATTCAGCTATGGTTTTTAAGACTAATGCAGAGGCTACTGGCAGAATTCACTTCTAAAGAAGTGATTTCTAAATTAAGTAAACAACCCCTACATAGAACAGCTTTTGAAAGTAGATTATTGCCTTTCACATTTACATCTACTAATCTGAGGTGGTCAAATAGCATTCCTATCCTCACGTTCAATGTTGCAGGCATTTCTATCACAGTGCATTTACACTGGAGATTACTTTCAAGCAATGTCAACTGTATGCCTATATAGTTGATATTCCAAAGCAGATAAGACAAAGTTATTTTTTACTGAGTCTTGTCACGGAAGATTTTTGGCAGTTATACTAATACAACAGCTGGTGTATACCCTAAGTCTTAAAATGTGACTGGTATCAAAAGCAAATATTAAGTTATATGGCACTTCGAAGTAAACCAAAAGATAAGTCAAAAGACTAAATAAAATTCAAAGTGCATGGGAAAAAATGTGTGCCCATGCATATGGACCCTAAAACTCAAAAGGAACTCTGTTCAACAGTCACATTTTAGACAAAAGGATAAGAATGAACTTGGGAATGAGATTAACAATGGAGAACTGAAACACTCGTTACCAAAAAGAAAAAAAAAATGTTATGTTCACAAAATGCCACATTGATTGTCCTGAAGAATCCTTTTTAAGGTTTATGCACAACAAGTAGCAGAATAAACTACAACAAACCTATCGTGCTCTTCACAAAATCTTTAAGGACCTAAACTAAGCAGGCTTTAAAGTAAAGTACTTTCTCCTGAAATAGCCACAAACATACTTGATAGCAACAAATGTTTGGTAGGTGATTTCACAAAGTAAACACTGCCTCCTAGAAAAAGATGTGAGATCTCTATTTCATAACCTGTGGAAAAATACTGACTAACACTTCACTAAGCCAGCAGCATCATGATATGGAACTTGGGATAGGGAGGTGGAAGAAAACAAATTCCTACTGCATACATTTTTATTTTTATTCATATCCCATTCTCTACTCAAAACTTCAGAACTGGATTTGCACAAACCCTTGGGACCCTACTGAAGGTGAAACAGGTAGACTGTTTCAATGAGATCAAGCTCTAGAAGTATTTCAGACAGTTTTAGATGGTCAATTGGTCGCTTTCTTATCATGAATGAAATGTTTTTTTAATTAAAGCAATACAAGTTCTGGCAGCTGAAGTCACATATGTAAGTAATATTTAAAAGATGCAATTCATTTTCTCTTCCCTTACTTTTTTTTGGTGATGGTTTGGTTTTGTCAGAACCTTTGGAAATTCATTCCATGAAAAATTTAAAAATTCTAGTATGAACCGTTGATTTTCCACATATGGATAGCATTGCTTCAGTGCTTAGAACAGGCTTCTCAAAATTGTAACCATGTAGAGCGGCCTCTGCCGCCTGCTGCTGATCCAGCCTACCGACCAAGTGCATTAGGGATGGGATCTCTTTAGCTCTATCACTGCACAGACACAACCAGATGGCAGTTGGCAGGGCATACCCCATATATGGAAGAATGCATCAATTCGAGTTGTGGTCTGACTGATGAAAACCACTGCTTTTTTTGCCAGTCAGTCTTCCCTCTCTTCTCTGTGCCTGTATCAGAGCAGAGAGAGGAGCCATTTCAGAGCTAACTGTGCCTACAGGTCGATGTTAAGGGCTTTTAGCAATTCTATCACAAAGGGGCCCCTTCTGAAGCACCAGATCACACAGTTAAAACGTTAGGAAAATACACAAGGGAAATAAACACACTAACATCCAACTATTCTCTCTGAAGAGACCAACCAACACATGAGGTACACTTATGTGTAAGCACTGGAGTCAACATTACACTCAGCCACTACAGCTTCTTCCGGCCCCACATTTCCCCAAGCCTGCTAAGTGCATTATCACCCAGTCTATCTGGCATTATCAACCTCTCCTCATCTCACAACAACCTCGGGTTCTTAAAATACCCTCAGGTCCTGCACTCCTCTTTGTGTAGATCATTCAAAAACCCCACTATATGTTCAATGAACAGATGGCCACCAATTGTCACCTGCCAGTCACTCTAATCATGGTGAATTATGGCTGACTTTTTCTGCCTTGCTTTGATAATCACAATGTCCACATGCTTTGTGTAACCAGTGCATCCCCTGCTGCAGGAAATTTAAATGAAACCAGACAAAAGGTTTCTGATTGTAAGCATGATCTGATAATACCCATTTCCTTCAAAAACTGGAAGAAAATAAGCTGAATTCATGGTCTTTAATATTACAATAACAGTGCATTATCCTTCAAGTAGTAAGGAGGAAATTGGAAAATTATCTCTAAAATAAGCAATAATCAGCAACCTCAAACTAGCTAAATAAGCTGCCACTGAGTATCTAGTTGATCTTACATAGGGAAACTTATCTTGCACAAGGAGCTATGGTCTATTTTTATAAAAATGTGTGGCAAATTCTTCCAGCAGGAAGGAAAAAAATAACAAGCCTAAAGTAGAGCTAATGTTAAAAGCATATCCATCAAAAAATGTCTTCCTTTCATGTGCTGTACTGGAGAAATTAAGTTTGTTACACTATTGTCAACTGTATTACTCTCCCACAGTGGGAACACTTAAGTGAAGACAGCTCTCGGAAGGACCACTGGAAAGCTGTGAGAGGAGCATTATTTAACTGCACTAACAGTATGCAACTTCATGGATCTTGTGTGCAATGCTAATGCTGCTAGTTCCTTATTTCTCTTGCAAGAATCAACATAATACTATAAGGCAGTTCAACTTCATTCGAACTCCAGAAGTCCAAACAATTAACTACTACCTCATCAATGAATTTGCATCTCTGAGAAAACACAACAGATGACTTCTTTTTTAAATACTAAAACAAGTTTCCTTTTACTGATTTTTCCAAGAACTTGCTTTAATGGAAAAAGTCCTGCTATTTCCAAATGGTAATTATAAACATTCAGCCTATGTCTCCTTCACCAACTACAACCTGCAATTTCCTGCATCATTAACAGAAACTAGACATCACTCCGAAAATACAGACAAACATTACACCAAACAAATGCAAATTAAAAAACACCACCACCACGACACAAATCCTTTTTTCAGGTGTTGACTTGCTGTATTCTCAGACTGTATAATACACATACAGACTCAAAACTGTCACTGGCTCTAAAGTTAAATTCATTTTTTATGAGTGGTAGAGTGAAGTGGCAATAGGGAGGAAATGTATTTTTAAACAGAAATAAAAAATTTAACAATTGAACATTTGCACTTGCTTTGTGCTTTTATGGTACTTGGAGACATTAAAAAAAAAATTAAGTCATTTTGGGATTAATTCTACTTGTTATGCTGAGCTTTCCTTCCCATTAAAACAAAACAAAACAAAAAATCAAAGCCATTTGCAATTTTTTATTACATGAAATAGTTTATGTCAGAGCTACTAACATTTCAGAACTACATTCTGTTACATTTCAGGACAGGTAATGCTTTCCTTACATTACTCCCTGTCTCAATTTCCAGCACTACAGCCTATAGAAAACCTTGGGCTGGCAGCATCACAACTTTTAAAGAGAAAGCAGTTCAAACAACTTTCAGAAGCAAATCCCAGATTTTTTGCCAGGTGTCAGCAGCCTCTTTGGTCACCCAAGCAGGGCACCGGGCACAGCAGCAGGGCACCACTGCCTCCAGCAGCTGGGGACCTGCAGACTGGAAGCCTGACCTGGGTGCTTTTTAATTCAGCTAAATGCTGAGATTCCTCAAGTGACAGGGCACAGTCAGATCCCACCGTCCTCCTGATACATTTATGCTCCAAAGCAAGACAGTGGGATTCCTATCATCTGGTCTGGCTCTGAGACAGCACTAAAGCAGAGATGCTCAGATACACTCTGATCATCAGGCTAACTGCTCAGTTACTTTACCCACTGCATAACTGCAACAGACACTACAGAATATATGAGCTTGTTTCAGCCAAGAACTGCCAGCTCCAGGGTCACTGCTACTGCGCTGGGGGGTGGGGGGTGCGCGGGGAAAATAAACGCTACTGAGCATTCTCAGTGCTGCTCTACTGTGCCATCTTCCAAGGAGCAGGAGGTTGTTTCGTGACTAAAAGTCAAGGAAACAGGTTGAAGGTAGCAGTGCTATCCTAACAACGGAAGCCTCTTTGATCCTCAAGCATACAATATCTCACTGCAAAAGCAATACGGAGAAAGTCTGATTTGTGTGCTACTCTAATAACAGCAACCAGGTGAGAGATACTTTCAAAAGAAAAATCACTGACTGATACATTCAGTATAGTTCTCTGCTGTTTTTTCATAAATAGAATTGGCAGAGGTCTCTGGAAAACACTGCTGGCAGAGCAGTCAGCAAAGACAGAAGTCAAGTCTCCACTGAAAGCCCAGTCTGGTATTGAAAAAAACAGAAACAAATGAACAACCATTCTTGTTTGATTTCTCAAGTAGAATTACCAATGACTGAAAAAATAACCAAGCTCGGATGCTTCAAAATGCAACCTTAGCCATTTTCAGGAATCAAACACATTTTAGAAATGATTTGTTCCTTTAATTGTTCATTTGTTCAAAATACAGGGTTTTGTAGTAATTACTGCAATCTTTACAAGACCACCAGGAAGCATGAGGCAATCTTGTCTCAACGCCTCCACACAGGTAGAAGTAGGATCAACCACACGACTTAAGTTGGCATTTTAAAACTTTAAGTGGTTGACTTTGTAAATTGTTTTCCTGTTTTCATCTAACAACTGAAGGTACAAAAAGAATAAATAGGCCCAACAACACATACAACAATGCTTCAAAATAAATGAGTGAAAGTGATGGTCATTTAATTGCTTTTCAAAAACTTTACAAGCACGCCATGACAGTTTTCAGTGTAATCCATAAAAGCAGCATTTTAACAGCAGTTTTTGAAGAGAGAGTGACATTTGGGAGCTGGATATTGTACTCCTGGTTGTTAACATATCTTCTTCTTTATAATGTGTTTTATTCACTGTTTTAGCATGTCTTTGCACAGGATTATTGGTCACATTTTTTTAGCACTTATCAATTTTTAGTTTAAAAAGTTTCCTATGTCCTATGAGCATATTCTCAATATGTGGAAAATAATGGTTTAAGCATCTCTTTTCCAGCTAAACATCTCTTAAAAAGTATTTATTCAACATGAAAAAAGTTGATTGTCAAGCTCAGCATATTTCATAGCAAAATTTTAAGTTAGGCATATTGTAGCATCTCCTTATCAAAAAACTTCTGTTACCTCTGTCAGCTTCAGCAGACCCTGGCTAGCAACTGCTGGCTCAACTGCCAGCCTTGTGGTCATAGGTTTCCAAGCAGGGACACATGATGGATGAAGACATGCCAATAACATTCAAGTGTTAGGTGACTGATGATACCAAAGATGATGTAGCAGTTAACTCAGAGGGAGGCAAGACAGACACATGGTGTGACAAACAGCTGATGGTGACCTGCCAAGAGGAGTTAGTAAGCTGAATTCACTGCACCCATGTAGTTAAGAATGAGAAATCACCAGATTATCCCAAAAGTGTCTCAGAGTTCAGAGCTCTTTCCCCCCCTCTAGAGATTGTTAGCAGCTATATCAGCTTAACTACAATGCCAATTATGCACCAAGCACTGTTAATCAACCAAAGCTAAGCTTCTACATAGTAGTACGTAAGATTAACGCATATTAACATAGCTGGTTTATTCTCTCAAAACAATGTTTATGTATTAGACAACTCTGCAAAACAAAGGAGCACATAAACTCAATAAGTCCTAAACAATTCAAATTCTATCATTAGCATGGGAAATCGTTATGAGGAAACATGTATCCTACTCTAGAACAGAAAAGCTTAGCTTAGACATCAAGCTTTCTGCAGCAGAACATTGTTTCTAGTTAATGTATACTGTCTTGGTTGTATGAGATCATTTTCTGTCTCAGTGCTGTTGTAGGGGGTATAATTTGCTTAGTCTTGAAAGCACTTCACTTTTAAGTAATTTACCACAGTGTCAAGGAAACAGCACAGTCTACATCAAGTTTCAGAAAATAGTTTAGGAAGTATTTTATGGCTGCCTTATAATTGCTTTTGTAGCAAGTCAGTTTAGAACAGTCCAGAATATAAAAATCTAACTATGTCTATTTAACATGGTCACTTTCTTTTGTTTGTTGAACTCCTATTTCTTGTATGGATGATTTCACACTTCCAGAAAAAAGTCCTTGAGATCTCTGTGATGCATTAATATTTCAGTAATTACACTCATGCACTACTTCTAACCATCTTTCTCCTCCTTTATCCTCACAAAAACCTAAGAGCTATTTGGTTTTGCTTAAGTCAGGTGAGAATGGAGGAGAGAAACAAAAGTCTAAGAGCTAAACCAGCTTATAACAGTTAATAGTATTAGACAAGCATATTGATTCATGCTATAACATAAAAATTAAAACATACTGCTGGTTGCACATTTGTTTTACTTACCAGATTTGTAATCTAATTTTCTTTCCTCTTAGCTCTACTGTTTTGATTTTAAAATCAACACCTATAAATAAAATACAGTAAACAGAAAAGTAGAAATAAGAAGCAAAAGTAATGAGGGTGTAAATTATTACTATCATTTTTGGATAGGTTTTTTTTTTTTTTTAAATAAACTTTTAACAGGTTTGCAACAGGCAAGATCATCACATGGATTTGTCTACAGCTGTATAGTTTGTGAGCCACCTGATTTGGTATCATCACAACATAAACTTTCCACTTTGTGCAATAGTTCCAGCAGCAGGTGAACCCAACACAACAGTAAAACAACAGGCATGGTTGGTTGTTTCTCCCTTATTCACATTGACTGTGAAGGACAAGCCTGCTCTACTTTCAAATGGCACAGCTGCCTCGGAGGCATGAAGCAAACCCAGTCCCTCCACACCAGTCTGTGAAGTGGAGCAGTACACAACTACACCCAAGCCAGATGCTCAGTGTTTGTAAGGTGCCAGAGTGGAAGTGCTGGAATTGCAGTTGGTTTATGCAGTTTGTCAGCACCATCATTCTTCATTCTGGCAAATGTTTATGAGCAAATTGCTTCAATTTTGAACAACTTTAAAAATTCCTTTTATACCCGTATAGTACTTTCAACCATCATCTCCAAATTTCAACCAGAATTTGAATGCAAGCTAAACAGCAAAGATAGACCCACAAAGACCTTGTTATACAAAAAGACTTCAAGTCCATGAAAATAATGCTGGCAATCAACACAGAGACACAGTATGGCCAAACAATATCTAGACACAAAAGAATACCACCTCACACACAAAAATATTTCAGGGTACAAGTGTACTAGGATATCACAGTACTCATAAATTGTACACGAAAATGAGCAGGTTAACATTTGTATAAATCTTTTTGCTTCACTTCCTCCTTCTGAACACCATCCCTTCCGACAGTACCAAATCAAAAAAGCAGGGAAATAAAAAGACAAGAGAACATCATTCAGACTGGCACACTTACACCCACACAGAAGTGCAGAAGCATGCTGTGTTGGAAAGACTTTTGCCTTTTCACATACAAGTGAATACCAAGGATAGATACAAAAGTGAACACAAAGAGAAGATTTACATTTCCTCTCACAACAACTAACCATTTCCCTAATGTCTGTTGTTGGTAAAAACCTTGCAATATTCTTAGAATCTATACCAGACTGCAGTACCTATAGAAGGAACTGAATTTGCCCCTTACATCATCTGCACCAAAGTCTCATGGAACCAAAAGTACATTTCACGCTGGAAATCTAGTCTAAATATGTGGAAGGATCATTCACCTTCACTCCCCTCGACAAAATGCCTTCAAACCAATGGCTCACAGTTGTGCACTGCATAGTGATAAAAGCGTTGGTTATCACCACAACAATCCTGCTTCTCCAGGTCCCAGTCACACCTCAGCAGGGTTCACAGGCAATACAGCAACCAAAGCAACACACGTTGCAGTCTGTAATTTTAACAGCAATTTTAAAGTATTCATATGCAAATTAAGAAAAAGTATAAGAATTATTAAAGTTTCAGAACATCTATTCATTGTAGTTTTAAGAAATACCTTTAGCACTTTTGAAAAAACAGTGTTTCTGCTGTTGGTGTAAAAGTCAAAGAAAGTGAAACGGATATGCTACTGTTCTACTATCCAAAATGTGGGAAATAACAGTTCTTGTCATTACTACGTTATTAATGTTTTAATGGTTGCTTTAAAACACCAACTGTATCTACTGCTAAATGCCTTTTCTCCAAATAATTACATTTGAAGTATAACATACACTTGCCTTAACGGTCATAACTTGTCTACAACACAATAGCAACTTTATTCACAAAGGAGATCATCAATATCAATATAGTTTCAAATCTCTGCCTTCCTTAGTTTCAATATAATTGCCCCACCACCTCAAGTTCCCAGTCCTACTACTGTATGAATACAACACGCTATATCATTCATTACTCATCTGAGAACTCAGGTTTAAAAAACTAAAAAAAAAAAAAAAAAAAATCTACCTTGTCCCTCTCACTGAAATATTAATAGAATACATTATGTATGGTGCTGGCACAGGTGGATGCTGGCTTTGGTTGACCACTGCACTTGCGGAGGAGCTTGACCTGAGTATGAAGTCAGAGAGAATGCAGCTTCTGCTAAAGAAGTTGTCCTGCTGTCACACAAAAACAAGTCTATATCACCTCTGACCCAAAGCCGTGCATTGCAAACCACATGGGAATTTCATGCAAATTTCACCAAGTCCATTAGCGAAACCTTTTAGTTTTTAAGGAAGGGATTTACATACTGTCATTTCAGAAAACCAAGGAACAAAAAAGTAGGTGCGTTTTATTTTAAATACAAATAATGCACTACAGAGAAAATCCAACTGCTATAATACAGGAAATTTTCAGCTCAGGACTTCTTGTGAACGAGGCAGACCATATGTTAATGAAATCAAGTGGAAAAATGCCGACAAATTTAAAAGGATTGTTTCAGAATAAATACTACTTCCCTGTTATTCTTGGAATCGCAGAATCATTAAGGTTGGAAAAGACCACTAAGACCATCCAGTCCAGCCATCAGCCATCCCCAACATACCCCCAAACCACGTCCTTCAGTGCCACATCCATATGGTTCTTCAACACCTCCAGGGTTGGTGACCCCTCCCACCCATCTCTCTGAGCAGCCTGTGCCACTGCCCACCGCTCCTTCTGACAGGATTTTTTTCCTAATATCCAACCTTCTTATTCCAAAGGTAAACTGTTCTGTTAATAATCTTAAAGTCACAGCCTGAAACATTTACTTGCTGTTATACTTTGCAATAAACTATGCAAAATAGTAAGTTTTGGAGAGGTGGATTGTTCTATAAAACACTTTGAATCACCTAACACTTCAATCAGATAGCTTGCCAGAGCTAAAAGGTTGCTCAACCAATTTTTATAATTAGTAATGCTCTGCAAGCAACAACACAATTCCAAAAGTTTAGTGTCTGCCAACAGTGGAGGAAAAATACTGGCAACTGTTCTCTTGCAAACGAAGAAACAAATTCCAAAGCCTGTCAGGTTTCATTACTGTGTATCACCACTGACCAGTCAAAGGTTATACTTTGATTTTACATACAAATTAGTAAACCAACATTTCTTTTCCACTTCAATTTCTAACACCACCTTAAGAAAAAGTTCAATGAAATAAATAGCCTAACTAAAGTCAACAAACCAAGTTTTGCCATCCATATAACTTCTCCAGGTAGTAAAAACACGAGGAAAGCCTATCAAGGAGTCTCAGGAAGCAAATTAGGAAGCAAATGCTTCCAACTACCGCAGATAACAAATACTTGTTAGTCACACATGACAAGAGGTAGACAAGTGGATCTATCCATTCACGTAAACTGAGCATAAAGAGCAGTCTTATGTGTTCTTATAGCTATAGTTGCAGAACACTTGATTTGGACCAACTGCTGTAGTCTCCCACTCCAATTCCAAGTTTAACAAACGTGGGCATTTGTTCCATTTGCGTTCAGTCCTGCCAGAGGCTGCTGCAGTCTCGAAGCTGTGTGCTGTTCAGTGCTGTGCCTGAACATGATCAGTGACAGACAGGCCTGGCGTAACACCCTACCAGCACAGCCATACAGCACATAGCCCAGCGATGGCAGACAGTCCCTGCAAAGATGTCAGCAACAGTTAATACAAACAAGCCACCCAGGCACCTTCTGTCCCTAATTACACGAACAGCATCCAGTATGTGGCTTTATTCATTCATAGTTCAATAAAACCGAGGAATCAATAATTGCTGTTGACAACTGCATTAAATCTGAACAACACACCTTATAAAAATAAAGGATTGTAAAAGGCTCTCTCCAATGGCAAACCAAGGCTGATTTTCACATTAAATAGTTTGCATTTAAACGACTACTATGATTTTATTGACAGCAAGTTATCAAATGCACCCAGCAGAGCCAGCAGGTACACGTTTATGGTTACTCTCAAGTGTTGTGTCCTTTGCCAGGACACAGCAACAGGAGGGGAACCAGAAGGCTGGCCACCACCTTCCCTCCCTCCATGGTAATCTTACACATACCACTGGCAAGCCATGCATTCAGTTCTTCCACTATGACTACATTCAGGGCACATGTGAATCCTGGCCGTCTCCTCTGCATGAATTAAAACTGCTCATTTTGGATGTCAGATTCTGCCACGATTGTTTTTTCTCTGGCACAGCCTTTCTCAGGAATCCTAACACATATCCCACACGTCTTTAAGAGTTAATTAAAAAAAAGCACACAAACATATATCCCAAACTCAACTTTGAGTTTATGATTTGGTATCTATGAAGCATTTTGAAATACCCTGATACAGCTTGCTCTACCACCAAACTGCAGGTAAGCCTGTTCCCCCACCCCTAGCTGGAGCGATGTTGAGCAAGGCATTAAGTACAGTAGCAATTACATGGCACGCTGAAGATAATATTATTAATTCAGTACTTCTATAAGTTCTACAAAGCACACTGCTTTTGTTGTGAAAGCACGAGAGCTTTAGATTAAAAATATACTTCACGCAAACAAGAGCACCTACTTCAATGTGTACTCAACTGAAACAATAGTTTTCCAGGAAAAATAAAGGGCTACTGGACTACAAGGCAATTAGAGAGGTTTGTTTCCTTTATTTTGAAGAAGTCTATGCAACAAACAGCTAAGCAAACTGTCTGCACTCCTTTCCAAAACAAACAGCCCTAAAAGAAAGGGAACGGGCACTCAAAATAGAAGTGCACTAATGAAGTTCTAGATAAGGGCAAGTCAGCCTGAGCGACGTATCTTGTCACTGCACTAAACTGGAGGCTGTTCCAGACTGAAAACAAATCCAGTGCAAATGAAGTGTAGCCCAAAATAGGTTATAATATATAAACTACTTCTCACTCCTGTTTGCAGGAAGAAATCTACTAAAGCATACACTGAAACACATACAGCTGTGTCTGTTTTCTTTCTGTAAAATAATTTGTCTAGAAATAAAACGCATTGGGAAGAAGCTTCTTACTCCTCATTCTCCATCATTGCTTTCAATTTTTTTCTCCCCTAAGTGGCAAAAAAAGGAAGTGGAAGCTGTTTTGTTCATAAGGAGTGACCTTAACAGGCCAAGACTTCCCAATTACAAAGTTCAGGCAGGAGCTGGGAAAACAAATGCAAATAGAGCACACAGAACCCCTACAGCTAAAATCAATTCCAATAGATTGAATTTTCAGAGGCCTATTAGCTATTCCCAGCAAAGCAATGCAATCAGTGAAAAATAATCAGACTGTATTTGAAGAGACACAGTTTAAAAATTCAGAGTTTGCATACTAATTGATCATTAGAATGGACTTAAAATTCAAAGGCTGGGACCATTTGTTTACTTTGGACATCAACAGCATTACAGAGAAGTTTTCTTCCTTCCGCAACAGTTGATGACTGTGTTTCTAGAGGTAAGATCCAGCTCTGCTACCAGCTTGCACAGCATCTGCTATAAGACAGTCCTCATCTGTAACTAAATATTGATTGCAATACGGGAATTAATAGAAACGACAGTAATACAGAACTGCTGAAGTCAAGGAAAAGATGCACACTGGTTTTGCTATCAATCTCTACCATTTATCTGTGGGGAAAAAATATACAAAGAAGAGTACAGTACATGGGCCTGGAGGTAGAATAAGGTTACCAAAGTTATTTGAAGGAAAAAGTAAAGCAGCTTTTAATTGAAGTTTCAAGACACACAGGTAATTTTAAGAACCACCAAAGCGGAAATACTTCTTTCAAACCTCACATTATACATGTAGAGATTTGGAAGCATTACGTGTTAGTCACCTATGAGCCAGTTTGGGGATTATTTTGGGGGCAGGTAAAGCACGTTGCTCACATGGCTCTGAAGTGTAATTCTAGAACAATTAACATGCAGAAACTTGAGACCGCTTGCCTAAAATAAAAGCACACACGTAACTCTGCTGGCAACTGTGCCACAGACCAAAGCAAAACAGACACACCGACATCAGAAAAAAAGAATTGGTTACGTATATGCAGTGGCTAAACTTTAAAGGTGCAATTATACGAATTTTTAGAAAGTCAACAATGATCTTTGAATGCCTGATGCACGCTTAAGAAAGTCTGAGTTACTCAGCATTTCCAAACAATGAAAATGGAGGAAGTTATTTCCTTATAATTTTACCATCTGTGAGAATGAGAAGTCTTTCAGAGCGAAACCTCTAATCTATTTACAGAGCTGACTTCAAAGCATGGACCAAATTTTTGACAAACAGAACGAGGTGAAAGGCAGAATGGAATGAATAAGATACTCTGGGCCTTCTTGAAGACGAGGCATTTGCAACACTGCCTACCGAACTGACAAACACGGTGGGCTAGTGGTCTACAATGACCTGACCTGAAAGGAAAACTGAATGCCAAAGAAATTTAATGACAGAATCCTACTATTAAGAAGGCAGGAACTATTCCAAAATGAGACTGAACACAGCATTCTGATTTGAGGACCAAGTTTTTCATTCCTTGGATTAGAAGAAATAAATGGTAGAAGTGTTGCTACGTGTTGTTACATAGTTGCAGTCTTAACAAGTGGGAATATTAATCCTCCCTCCTGTTCAAGGGCAGCCAGGTGAACAAGCTTCACAGAGATTTAAGGTTTTTGCAATGAAGGGCACTCTATAGATTCTCTTCTATTTTACAGGTCAGCTAAAAACACAAGCATTCTGCAAAGGGTACATGTCATCAAATGAACATCTATCTAAGTGCACAACTTTCAGAAAGAAATATTGAAGTCCACAACTGAGAATCATATGCCCCCTATTTTTATTTTTTGCTTCTGACACTCTCAGCTGTTCACGGCCCAGACTGAGTTTGACAGCTGCATTCCACTCTCCTTACAAATGAAACTCCACATCTGACACCATTCAAGTGGGCTCTTCATGCTGTCTGTTGGTGTACTTGCATATATTCTCATGCGTGCATTGACAACACACTGTAAGATATTCAGATAGCTCTACTGTCTTGACAGAACCCAAATATTTCCCTCACTCTAGGCTAGCAGTTGGTTTATAAATGAGGAATACAAAGTCAATTTCAAATTTACGCATCTTCACAAGCTCTTGGCAATTCAAAAATAAAAAGTAAAAACAGCCCTCCCCAAAGCCCTGTTCCCAAACCCTGGCCATTTACAGCATCTCCCCACTACATTTTCCTATACTAAAACACAGATTTGTTACCTTATGAGGGCTCAAATAATTATGCATGGAAAATACTTGCTGACTACACCAAAGCTGTACAATATGCTTAGTTGACAAATACTGAGCCAACAGCTATTGATAGGTTCTTTCAGTTGTGGTCTCCAGTGTCAATTACAAGTGACAACAGTACTAATGGTAAAAGGCAGTCTCCAAAGAGCACAGGCTTCTGCTCAAAGCTGTGTTGCCTGAACTCATGGTTTCAGAACCGACAACAAACAATGCAAGTTCCTACATGCTTCCCAGTTATCTCAAGGTTTTGTGTAAGGTCAAACTGCTTTCTAGGCAAAGCACAGCCTCCTGCTCTACACTGTTTGTACTTTCAAACTACTGCGGCACGGCATCACCAAAATATTTGTTAAGCTTTATTTGTGCTAATCTACAGTAGTCAAAAAGCCAATAAATAAAAATAAGTATGTATTAATATCTTGAACAAATGAAGACGAGGGCTATTTCTCACATAAATACCTAGTACTGTTGGCCGGAACTTCCTTCCTTCCTTCCTTTTTTTTTTTTTTATGTGCAGCAAAGATTTCTCAGCCTGAGTACAGAGCAGATTTTGAGTATAAAGCCAACAGAAGGCTGACTGCTACTTTTATTATGACATGGAAAAGCCAAAGATATTTACTTCTACCCTTTTCTCCTCTCCATGACAAATAAGTTTTTAGTGCCATCTTATGGAAGGCAAAACAAAACTTCACAGAAAAACTGAAATGAGTTACATTTGTCAGAAAGAGTGTAAGACAAATATAATTAGTATTATAGGAAAAGCTTATGGGAATGAAACCTAACATTTATATTGTTAGTCCAAAGACAATGAAAAAAGAGGTTGAATTGTGACAGGAAACCGAAACATAAATACATACATATATGTATATATCTGCATATCACATATACATATTAAAAACAGAAGTTGCCTTATTTAAAGTTGGTCTGATGAAGTTAAATCCAAAGTTTTCACTATTACTATTGCCTATTTGTTGGAAGTTAAGTACTTTACATGCATATTTTAGAAAGAATTAACAGGAAATGGACTACTTGGAAGAAAAAGCTATGGAGCTCTGTAAATCTAGTGAGCTCCCAACACAGGCCAACATTCCATTTCACAGTATATTAAAGCAAAGGGAATCAACGCCAAAGAGCATTTGTGAAGCCAAAGGGATCTTTCCCCACATCACATTTGCTTGCCCACAGGCTACAATTAGTCCAAAAGGGATCACAGTGCTCCCACCCTGATCCACAACAACACATCCCCATTACAAACTCAGCTGAGTAGCTCCACCTATGATTTTCCTTGTAAATCAGGCCTGAAGGAGGCTTTGGCATTTGCTTCAAATGGTGGTGTAGTGTCCCAAGAACAGCTGGCCACGAGCCTGCAGACCCACCTCAGCTCTTGCACTATGGTAGGCAAGGCCTCTTTCCTGGGATGCCTTCATGATGGAAAAAGAGCTGCAGGATGGATGATACTGGGCCTCAGAAATCTTACATAGACCAGCACGTGAAAGACGAGTGGAGGAGCTCAGCTTGAGGTGGAGGAGCAGGAGAGGTGGCTGGCTGAGCAGTGAGTCAGTGCAGGGCCGCCTCTTTGGATGAGCAGGAACCTCAGGTCCTGAGATGAAAAGCATGAAGGAAGCATAATGCTTCGCTGGCTAGGAAACAATGCTGAGCACATGAGTTTAGTAGATCTGTCACAGAAACAGCAGAAGGACTGGCAATGAACAGACTGAGATACGGATGGGACAGCAGCTGGAGTACAGAGGCCTTTGAAAAATAAAGAGGACTCTTTATTATAATTTTTAAATGTTAATAACTATAATAACATCACTATGGAGATCTGGATGCACAGATTTATTTCTTCAGGAATAAGAGCTACTTTTGGGATGATATGGCAGGAGGAAAAAGGAAAGCCAAGGACTCCTCCTCTCCTGACCACTTTAAAGCCTTCTCGCAACCACAGCAATGAATATTTGCACACTACTTTTGGAAAGATCACTCTCATTCATTTGACATACTTGTTTTGCTTTGTTAGGAGTCTGAAAAGCACCCTAGCAACAGTTCTAATCCTGCTCTTCTGTGAAAAATACAGGTGTGTGGAGGCCACGTACAGCATCACAATCAGAAAGCAATTTTTATTTTAAAATAAAATGTATATAAACATTTGTTGACAAAATTAATTAACGATGCCAACATTACCCTCACATAGGAATTCTACCATCATGGAAAAGGAATTACCTTAACTACCTTGGATTTAACACCGGTGTAAATGAGTAATTTTACGTCACTGTAGCTACAGGGGGAACATTTCTAAAGAAAATGCCCATGTCCAAACCAGTAATAAAAATAAGTTATAACCTAATAATAAGAACAAACATCCAAACCTAGCACATAAAACCATGAACAGCAAAATCTATTTCTCATGTGACACCAGTGTGCAAAGATCAGTAAATATTTGAGTGCACTGAGTATTCTCAGTGCGATGTAAACAGCAGATTAAGGAGACACAATATTCTGTGCAACTTAATGCCCAAAATAAATACATCAAAAGAATTTTAGATCAACAGCACATCGTGTGCGGTTATGAATAATGTGCTGAAATCTGCCAAGCTATTTTTGAACACTTTCAAAGAACTTCGGTGTTTTGAGATGAGACAGAAGACACGTTGGTGTGCTTGTTAAATTCTGTAATAAAATCTGGCAATGTAGTATTTGTAAATTAACATTACAATGCTGAATATTTCTTAATTGAATCCACATCTCTCTGTTTATGTAGAAACACTCAGTGACATCCCACTAATAACCTAAACAGCAGCTGGGGACAGAAGTCAGCCAGGCTCTTGCAATAAGCTTTGGGCATGCAAAGTTTTGGACATTTGCAATTCTTCCACTGTCAGAGAAGACCTCTGAGCAGCCTGTACACTTCCATACAAGAGGTTAAGGTGCCATATGTTGTTCTGTTTGGCCTACACTTTCACAGGTTTATTATAAAAAGAAGGTAGAGGCTGCCAGTATCCAGATAAGATAATTATATGCATTCCCAGCTGCATCTCCCTAATATAAGCAGATACAGCAATTTTTAATTGTTGTTGTATCCTTATACCGTCTTTTCAAATTTAATTTCAAGGTATATTAGCTTCGTATTGCTTCCTCTGAAATTGCATTAGTCACACTGTCTCAAATCATGTTTCAAAACACTCTTCACTTATAACTCTCAAAAAAAATCACTTCAGAAAGCAGTTATGTGGGAAGAGTGTATTATTTGAACTGTGCAAACTCTGACCCCTGATCATTTTTGACTGCAGATTATTTTCCTTCTACATAACATGTAAATAGCAGAGGTGCAAGCTTTCAGTCACAACAGTGAGAAGATCTTTCACTTAGCAGCTGAAGGATCTGTGGGAATCTCAACAGCTATCAACTTCAGTCAGAAGACCTTGAAAGAATGCCATTACTGTCAAGTTTCTACATGTATTTTGGCACAAGCTGATTCCCCTATGCTGCTTTATGTTGGCACACTTCATACATCAAACATTACGTAATCCTCTGTCTAGCAGCATACCACCATTTATTTCCTGTCTTTTGTGAAATAAGGAAGCTTTCTGCTTCAGTCACTGCCTTGGTTATCTAGGAAATCAGTGTGCTTACAAGGCACCAGACTGGAAGTCTGGACTGGGGCCTAGGGCACCTCCTCTTACTTCTCAGGATTCACATCAGGAAACTAACCTAGCTAAAGGAGAGCAGCCCAGCCTGAAAGGAATGCTAAATGTAGGTCATCCCAAAGATGCATGAGTTCAAAGCAACCCAGTCACAGAGAATTTGTAAAGAGACATTTCACTGCCAATTCTACTTCTCTAGCTTACTGTATGTCAAATCAAATTGGTCCATCTACAAAAGTTATCAGCATTTCTTCACTACAACAACATATCACTTCAGGATTGTTTCTGACTTTTTGGAAGTAAAAAAAGTTAAGTTACCAACTTAAAAATATCAGTACTAACAGGATGCTCAGAGGAAAAGCCACAGCACTATCAGAGCTGGATTTTTAGAAGACCTGGGGAAAAAATAGGTATAAAAACTCACAAAACACCAAAAAAACAAACAATAGTAACTCTATTGTTCTGTCACAGAAGGATGGGCTTGGAGAATAGAGTCTTAGTTTCCAAAAGACAACACCACCCTTTTCCATCAGATGCTATAGGTTTCTTCACATTTCAAGCTACAACTTAGCTACACACGCTCATTTTACAATGACACAGATTTAACAACCGCTTTGCTGCAGGACCTAAGCATTCCGAACAGGTCTGTAATAACGCACCAGCTCGTTTTTCTCCCCTTATGCATCCACACATCAAAGCACAGCAGGCATTAAGCCACCTCAAAGCACCGCTGACTAACCCATGAACAAGATGCTGCTGTACAAAGCTGGGGAGCAGACCCCCAGTTTGTCGAATGAGGAGCAAAACACGCTCAGGAGGTGCTCTTCACCAAACAAAACATCAGCATCCTCACATGTAACACTGAGGAGGGTTTCCGGGCAGCAGGGATCTGGTGTTAGTCGGGCTGGGTGTGGAGCAGCACTTGAAGTCCCATCAGTGATGTTCAGCACACACCGCAGAACTCTTCAGCTCCTGGAATAATTCTGTACTACCTCAGGCTTCAGCACAACGACCTGTTTTACCAGCCACCCCTAACACTTTAAAAAATATCACAAAATCACAGGGGCTGGAAGGGACCTCTAGAGATCATCGAATCCAACCCCCCAACAAAACAGACTCTCTACAGCAGGCTGCACAGGCAGGCGTCCAGGTGGGTCCTGAATATCTCCAGAGAAGGAGACTCCACAACCTCCCTGGGCAGCCTGTTCCAGTGCTCCGTCACCCTCACTGTGAAGAAGTTCCTTCGCATGTTGGTGCGGAACTTCCTACGCTCAAGTTTATGGCCGTTTCACTGTTCAAACACATAAGAACGAAAGAGGACACCAAAGCCCCCCCCCCTCGCGCCAGACCCGGGTAAAACTATGCCCTCCGCCCCCATCCCGCGGCGCGCTGGGAAGTTGCGCACAAGGGCTGTCCTCACAACTCCACGCTGTACCACCCGCCCCTCGGACAGGCCTCGGGACCCCGGGCACCCGCCGCGCACGGCAGGAGGAATTGGACGGCCCGGGCGGCACACGGGGAGGGGGGCCCGGCCGGGCCGCGTTTACACCACGAGAGCCCGGCAAGGACAACGCGGCGCGGTCGGAGGGCTGCCTTACCCACGGTGGACTTGCAGGCCTCGCAGAAGGTGTCGTCGGTGAAGCGCTCCATCAGGCTGGTCTTGCCCACCCCTCGCGAGCCGATGATGATCACCTGCAGCTTGAAGTCGGCGGGCCGCGGCGGCTGCTTCCTGCGGCGGGCCTGCCCCCCGGACAGAGCCGGCGACCCCCCCGCCGAGCCCGCCCCGAGCTCCAGCCCGCCGCCCCCCGCCCTACGCTGCGCCAGCCCCGAGCCCGGCTCCATCAGCGCCGCATGCGGCGCCGCGCCGGCGCCGCGCTCCCC
>NW_024967856.1:0-1042 GCF_019238085.1 Lagopus leucura
GGGGGGGGCATCAAAGGCTTGGCGCCACCGTCCAACTTTTGGGGCCATTTCTCTCTGCTTTGGTCCATTTTCCTCCACTTCGGAGCCATTTCTCCTCTTTCCAGCCCCATTTGCGGTGCCCCCCCCCCCCCCACCCAGGGGGGGCCCCCCCCCCCCCCCCCCCCCCCCGCCGTGCCCTCCGCGCCACCTCCCTGCGCAGCCGCTCCTTCAGGCGCTGTGCCGTGGGCTCCAGGCTGTGCTGTGGGGGGAGACGGGGGGACGGTGACCCATAGGGAGACGCGGGGACCCACAGAGGTGCCAAAGTCCCCCGGGGGGGGGGGGGGGGGGGACCCAGTGACTCATGGGGGCGACACGGTGACCCACAGGGGGGATGTAGGGACCCAAAGAGGTGACACAGGGACCCGTAGGGTGACATAGGGACCCATGGTGGTGACACAGGGTCCCAAAGGGACACACAGGGACCCATGGGGGGACACAGGGACCCAAAGGGGACACACAGGGACCCATGGGGGGACACAGGGACCTGAGGGTGACATAGGGACCCATAGGGGATGCAGGGACCCATGGGGGGACACAGGGACCCATGGGAACCCACTGCGGTGACACAGTGACCCACAGGGGTGACACACAGCCCCATGGGGGTGACAAAGGGACCCATGGATGATGCAGGGACCCACTGAGGTGACACAGTGACCCATAGGGACCCACAGAGGTGGTGACTCAGTGACCCATAGGGGTGACCCATGGGGTGACACAGGGACCCATGGGGGTGACAAAGAGGCCCATGGAGTGATGTAAGAACCCATGGGTGACGCAGGGAACCCCTGGGGGTGACACAGGGACCCACGGGGACCCACTGAATTGACACAGGGACCCAAAGGGGGCACATAGGGACCCACAGGTGACACAGGGAACACCTGGGGTGACACAGGGACCTATGGAGGCGACACAGGGACCCATGGGGACCCACTGAGTCAACACAGTGACCCATGGGGACCCATTGAATTGACACAGTGACCCATGGAGGCGACACAGGGACCCA
>NW_024967857.1:0-7538 GCF_019238085.1 Lagopus leucura
GCAGGGCTTGGAGCTGGATGAGCATTGAGCTCCTTTGCAACCCAGGCTTATGATTCTGTGGCATTCAGTTGGATGGGAGTACATCTTGGCACATGAGCCATGAAGCAATCTCGGACTGCTGAGTTTTTGGAAAGCTTTCTTACTACTTTTTGTGGGAGGGGAGAGGGTGATAAGTCTTGGAATCTCCAAGTGATTTGGGCTGGGAGGAACCCAAAGTCCTGGAGCTCTGCAGCACGCCGTACTGCTGTGAGTTAAACAACTGAAAGCATAGAGTTTCACAGAGCTGATGTTTCCTGCTGTAAATGTAGAGGGCAAAACAGTCTGGTGCAGAAATCTGACCCAGCCTCATTCTTTGATTAACGGGGATGCAGAACCACTTACAACCCCCTTGGATGTATGCACACGTGTGGCAGTCTGAACTTGAAGGATAATCTCACAGAGCACAGCACTCCTGAAGATTTCCCTTGGGTAATCCTGATGTCAAAATCTATTGCAGATCCCTTCCAGGGCAGCTTTACAGTCCTCAATTCTGCCTACTTACACCCTAGTCCTAATTCCTTTGAGCCAAGGATCCAGAACAATTGTCCATGTTTCAGGATAAGTAATTTGCCATTTGCTGTTATTCCTAGTGAGTAGGAATCTCGTTCCTGTGTAGTGGTTGGTACATGAAGTTACTGCTTGTTCCCAACAATGTACATCAGTGCTGATGTTTTTGCTCTTGAGACAGGATCCTGTTGAATTCAGAGCTTGTTGAACCCCATCTTGGGGTCAGTAACAGCTGGCTTTTGGCTGGAATGTAAAAGATGGATCGGAGGGAACTGGATGTGTCTGCTTTTGTGTCGTCATGGTATCATTAGGGTTGGAAAAGACCTCTGAGATCATCACATCCAGCCTTCAGCCCATCAGCACTGTGCCCACTGGTGGTGTCCCTGCAGCACCATTGCCAGGTGACACAGGCCGTGCTGCTCGCAGCCATGAGCAGGACCCTGGGAAGAAGCTCTTTCTAGGTCAGAGAAGTGCTTCAGCTCCAGTTCCCTTCTGTTTTGGGGAATTGCTGTGGCACAAGCAGGGCCTTGCTGCTGCTGCTGCTTGGACAATTGCCCTGTGTGCATTCTCTGTTGAAGTACTCAAAAGATTGAATGCAAATGAATGCTGACGAGCTTTTCAGACTAGCACATATTTTTGTAGTCGCCCTTTTCGTAAGGCAGTGAAGTGTTAATCATTTGATTACTGGTTGTTGTAGATAAGGGAATAGTTGGGCCCTCTTTGTAAACTATGGCAGTAGTTGACAGGAAGGAGAGGTCAGCCAAATATGGGGCCCAGCAACTCATGTGTGTGTGTGTGTGTGTGTGTGTGTGTGTGTGTGTGTGTGTGTGTAACCTCTGCTGTGTGCTGACATCTGGGTTGTGACAACACTTTATTTCATATTTGCTTCCCTGGTATAAGGGCATTTTTTCATAGAGTCACAGAATGGCCTGGGTTGCAAAGGAGCACAGCGCTCATCCAGCTCCAAGCCCTGCTGTGTGCAGGTCACCAACCAGCAGCCCAGGCTGCCCAGAGCCACATCCAGCCTGGCCTTGAATGCCTGCAGGGATGGGGCATCCACAGCCTCCTTGGGCAACCTGTGCCAGTGCCTCACAACTCTCTGAGTGAGGGTGCTCCTATTTCCTAGCAGCTTTAATAATTTTGGGCATTACTTGAAATTCATATGCCTCCATTTCCATTGCAAGCCATTAAATCTTCATCTGCAGCTGTGGCCAAGGAGAGGAGCTGAACCTGTGCTCCAGAAGCAAACAGCTTGAGTGGCATCTGCATCAACAACCCCAGGCAACGCTACAGGCTTGGGGCGGTGTGGCTGGAGGACTGCGTAGAGGAAACGGACCTGGGGGTATTGATTGATGCTCGGCTGAACATGAGCCCACAGTGTGCCCAGGTGGCCAAGAAGGCCAATGGCATCCTGGCTTGCATCAGAGACAGTGTTGCAAGCAGGAGCAGAGAGGTGATTGTTCCCCTATATTCAGCACTGGTGAGGCTGCACCTCGAGTGCTGTGTCCAGTTTTGGGCCCCTCACTGCAAGAAAGATATTGAGGCCCTGGAACGTGTTCAAAGGAGGGCAACAAAGCTGGTGAGGGGTCTGGAACACAGGGCTGATGAGGAGAGGCTGAAGGAGCTGGGAATGTTCAGCCTGGAGAAGAGGAGCTCAGGGGAGACCTCATTGCTCTCTATAACTTCCTGAAGGGAGGTTGTAGTGAGCTGGGGGTCGGCCTCTGCTCTCGTGTCATCAGTGATAGGAGCAGAGGGAATGGCTTCAAGCTACGGCAGGGGAGATTCAGGCTGGACATGAGGAAGTATTACTGTTCAGAAAGGGTGGTCAGGCACTGCAATGGATGCCCAGGGAGGTGGGGGAGTCACTGACCCTGGGGGTGTTCAAGGAAAGGCTGGATGTTGTGTTGAGGGACGTGGTTTGGTGGGAGCTGTTGGGAACAGGTGAACAGTAGGACTGGATGATCTTGAAGGTCTTTTCCAACCTTGGTGATTCTATGATTCTGTTCTATGATTCTATGCTGTCTGAAGGCATCTCTCTGAGATGGACTTAAGGAGCTGCAGATTTCAGTGACGTCATGAGACTGTAGCAAAAGCAGATGTTGATATTTTTGCAGGAGCTCTTTGGCATCCTTCAGGAGGCCCATATCACTGAAAGGAGAAGCACGGATTGTGACAACAACATGTGAAATGTGGGATTCTTGCAGCTTCTTTGCTGTGCTTAGCGTTTAAACATTTTGCCGCTGTGAAATTTGACTTCTCTTCTTTGTGTCCAAGTCAGTGCAGCATGTGGGCATGAGCTGCAGATGATATCAGCCGTGCACATAATGGCTTTATGTGTGCTCATCTGCTAGGTAGGTGTCATCCCTTGTTATATCATGCTATTTCACTCGGCTCTGTTGCTTCCCTTCCTGCTGTTCTGCACCAGACAGTCATAAATATTCATGCACCCTTCCTGCCATCCATTTAGGCTTGTATACCTCTCTCGTGGTCTGTTCGGGTTTGTTAAATGCAGGCTTTTCTTTTTAAACACCGGAGTGCTGAAGGCTGTCTAGTGAGCTAAGAGGCTGATGTCACATTTTCTGGTTGGCAGAGCTGTGGGGAACTGCTGAGATACGGAAGCTTTCAAATATTTTGCTTGGTTCTTCCATCACAAAGAATGGACTGCAATTCCAGGTGGTTATGTGGCAAAATGAGAGCTGAAATGTCCTCAGCAGTGAACGTTCTGCCCGTGCTGCTGCTTGCTTTGTTGCAGCCAGGAGTGGAGCTGCTTTGCACCTGATTGCTCATCTGCAATAAAAACTGCCTCAACGTGCCTTGAAAAGGCCACAGAATCACCAAGGTTGGAAAAGCCTTGCAAGATCATCCAGCCCAACCGTCCTCCTATCACCAATAGCTCTCACTAAACCATGTCCCTCAACACAAAATCCAGATGTGCACAAAATCCAAACGTGCATCCATGGGCCAGTTTGGACTGAGTCTCTTTAAGGACCGTGGCAACCCAATTTACAAGGAGAAAATAAGCAACTTTCGTTCCTTAGCTTGTATTTAAAGCTGTGCATAAAGGGGATGGAAAGGGTCACTTTTGTGTTGGTTGTTTCATGGGTTGGTTTCTCAAATCCCAGATCCCACCGAATTTATCAGTCTTGTGCAGAGCTCTTGCTTTTCTTCATAGGGGCATCTGGGAGTGGCTCTCAGACACTGAGCAGCTGTCGTCAATTCTTTCTTATTGTTCAGTCTGATTAGAAAGCAAAAAAAGAGAACAGAAAAAGGCGAAATACACCTTGTTGTAGGTTTGTGAGGCTGCTGCAGGAATGAAGTTCAGCTCGGGGAATTCCTGGGGTCTCACCCATGTGTAAGAGTTCTCATAATCACAGATCACAGCATCAGAAGGATTGGAAGGGACCTCCTGTGGCCAACGAGTCCAGCCCCTGCTAAAGCAATTCCCTACAGCAGGTTGTACAGGTAAGCACCCAGCTGAGTCTGGAATAGCCCCATAGAAGAGAATCCACCGCCTCTCTGGGCAACCTGTGCCGGTGCTCCATCACCTTTCCTGTAAAGATCTTCCACATCTATGTGTGGAACTTCCTATGTTCCAGCTTTGGGCTGTTACTGCTTGTCCTATCACTACACAACAGCAAGAGCCTGGCCTCGTCCATTTGCCTCCCAGGGCAACCTCTTGTCTCACTTTAAAACCATTCCCCCTTGTCCCATCACCATCCACCCTCAAAACAGCCGTTCCCCCTCCTGTTTATCCACTCCCTTCAAGTACTGGGAGGCCACAAGGAACCCATTGCCCTGTGCCTGCTGACTTGTAGTTATGGTGCTGCTTTACTGCAGACACAGAATCACAGAGCATCCTGAGCTGGAAGGGACCCACAAGAATGCAACCACTGATAAACGTAGTGGATGTTCCTGGAATTCCTGGATGCCATGATACGAACATTATGGTGTGTTTCATACCACAGGAGTGGGAAGTGGGCTTTCCTGCTTAGCGTGTAGATCCCAGACAGTGATGCTGCAGGCTGCTGGCAGTCCCTGAGGCCAAAGGAATCGATCCGGTGCTCTATCAGTTTTCAATTGTGCTGTTAATTAAAGAAAAGAATTAAAAAAAGGGCGTTGTTGTGCACGGTGACCTGAAAAGAAATGAAAGATTGGCAGCGATTCATTGGCCCCCAAAGGCCAAGTACAGTTGTTCAAGTTGTTATTGGTTGCACTGGTCTGTCTGGGACTGCTTTGAGAGGTAGGGTGCTATAAAAGCTACACAGACTGCCCAAAAAACCCCTTCTGAGTTGGACACTGTATTGTCTGTCCTTCTCCTCTTCATCAACACCACATGAGTGGTTCCTGTGCACAACAGTAATGGGAGGAACAAAAAAAATACATATTTAAAGTAGAAAATGATGGAACATCTCTAAAGTTACCAAGATTTCTTTTCAAAAACCAACCCAAACACCCAATTCTTTGCTTTTCTGGGTTTCCCCATTGGGTTCCCACTTGGGTGAACTTCCTAAAAAGAATCCTAAGCTCCTTTAAAGATGCAAATCTGTTCAAAGGACAGGGGTGTAAATGATGAGTTATATCTCTAATAAGGCTGGGAATAAATTTTCTTAAGAGGTTGGTTGAACCATTTTCTTTGTACATAAAGAAGCCATTGCTGCTTTGGAATAATGCAAGAGAACAACTGAAGTGTTATGAATGCAAATTGCACAATTTTTCTAGTGTTAACAGCACAAAATGTTCTTATTTTGTGGAATCAATGGGGGCAGCCATTCCACTCCGCAGCCGGGCTGGGAGGGCATCCTCCAGCCAGCAGTACCATGGGGAGCCCAAATGTGCTCTGTCTGATACGTGTGTAAAAGAAAAGAAAATAAACCTATAGCCACCCATTTTTTGTTAAAAATAATGGATTTTTTTTTTTTTTTCTTTCTTTTTCATCCCCCTGGAGCTACTTAAGGCAGCATAGTGGACGTGTTTGGCGGAGTTTTCTGCTTTACGGGCTTTCTTCTCATTTTTCTTTTGGATGTTTTTTGATTTATTGGACACGTGAGGATGGCGGGTATTGGGTTCGATGGCCCTTTGGCCTGACCTCATCTGGCACCTTGCAGCAGGAGAGCAGTGGCGGAATCAAAGAGTTCTGACAGAGAGCAGACAGAGAACTGAAATCAACAGCAAATGGTTTGGGGTAAACAGTTCTTCAATTGGAGCCTTGAGATAGTGCAGGAGGGGAGAGCATCAGCTCAGCCTGCTGGGGTTGTGTTGTGTTGGGATTGTGTTGGGTTGTGTTGGGTTGTGCTTGAGTTGTGTTGGGTTGTGCTTGAGTTGTGTTGGGGTTGTACTGGGTTGTGTTGTGTTGGGATTGTGTTGGGTTGTGTTGGGATTGTGTTGGGTTGTGTTGGGGTTGTGTTGGGTTGTGTTGGGGTTGTGTTGGGTTGTGTTGGGGTTGTGTTGGGTTGTGTTGGGTTGTGTTGGGGTTGTGTTGGGTTGTGTTGGGGTTGTGTTGGGTTGTGTTGGGGTTGTGTTGGGTTGTGCTGGGATTGTGCTGGGGTTGTGTTGGGTTGTGTTGGGTTGTGCTTGAGTTGTGTTGGGGTTGTACTGGGTTGTGTTGTGCTGGGGTTGTGTTGGGTTGTGTTGGATTGTGTTGGGTTGTGCTTGAGTTGTGTTAGGTTGTGCTGGGGTTGTGTTGGGTTGTGCTGGGGTTGTGCTTGAGTTGTGTTGGGTTGTGTTGGGGTTGTGTTGGGTTGTTTTGGGTTGTGTTGGGGCTGTGGTGGGGCTGTGGTGGGTTGTGGTGGGATTGTATTGGGTTGTGTTGGGGTTGTATTAGATTGTGCTGGTGTTGTGTTGGGTTGTGTTGGGTTGTGTTGGGTTGTTTTGGGTTGTGTTGGGTTGTGTTGGGGTTGTGCTGGGCTGTTCTGGGGTTGTGTTGGGGTTGCGTTGAGTTGTTTTGGGTTGTGTTGGGTTGTGTTAGAGGTGTGTTGGGGTTGTGCTGGGTTGTGTTAGGTTGGGTTGTGTTGTGTTGGGGTTGTGTTGGGTTGTACTGGGTTGGGTTGGGTTGAGTTGTGTTTTGCAACTGGGAATGTATTGGGGTTGGTTGTGTTGGGTTGTGTTGTGTTGGATTAGGTTGGGTTGGGTTGGGCTGTGTTGGATTAGGTTGTGTTGTGCTGAGGTTGTGGTGGAGCTGGTGCTGCCCTTGGAGTTCCCCAGCTGTGCCAATGGATGACGTTGGTCTCACGGAGGAGTTGAAGGAGAGCAGACTGTGGGATAATGAATGAGTTTTGCTTCTTGCACTGGGGGAACTGGGTAGAACTTCCGTAGCATGAGAGTGAAAAGTAGGGGAGGATTTTTTTAAGGAAACTGCTGTAATCACTTTAATACAGCATTTCTGTTTTAGGAGCTCAGACTGACACATCTAAAAATATTCTCCTTGATTACTGGTTCATGCAGATCGTTTTAAGTCAAGCATGAGCATCCTCGTTTCAGGGCTTCTTAAATAACGATCTAAAATTGGTTTTCATGCATTCATAATTCCGTATATTGTTCTTAGCAGTGCTTTTTTGTCTCGGTGCCTTGGGTTGCTTCTTCCAGATCTGGAGTTGTGTGTTCTCTCATCTTGGGGTGAGCTTGTCTGTGAGAGCCGTAGTGCTGCTGGGTTTGATTTTCTTTTTACCAAATCTGAAAGGAATCATGGAGTGATTAAGGCTGGAAAAGCACTCCAAGATCCCCAAGCTCAGTCCACCCCACTGTGCTCAGTGTCCACGTCCTTCAGTGCCACATCCCCATGGTTCTGAACACCCTGAACACCAAGGGATGGTGACCCCTGCATCCCTTGGGCAATCTGTGCCACTGCTTCACCACTCTTTGGAGAAGAAATTTTCCCTAATATCCAACCTGCCCTTCCCCTGGAGGTTACTGTGGTGTTGTTCTCTATTCTCATAGAATCACAGAACAGCCTGGGTTGCAAAGGAGCTCAGTGCTCATCCAGCTCCAAGCCCTGC
>NW_024967858.1:0-1863 GCF_019238085.1 Lagopus leucura
ATAGATAGATAGATAGATAGATAGATAGATAGATAGATAGATAGATGATAGATAGATAGATAGATAGATGGATGGATAGATGGATAGATAGATGATAGATAGATAGATAGATGGATAGATAGATAGATAGATTATAGATAGATGATTGATAGATAGATAGATGATAGCTAGATAGATAGGTGATAGATGGATGAATGGATGGATGGATGGATAGATAGATAGATGATAGATGGATAGATGATAGATAGATAGATGATAGATAGATAGATAGATAGATAGATGATAGATAGATAGATGATAGATAGATAGATAGATAGATAGATAGATAGATAGATAGATAGATAGATAGATAGATGATAGATAGATAGATGCACACAAAACAGTTGCTGGATTGAATAGATAGATATATTTTATGTCTTCTCTGCAGTGAAAGAACTGAGTCGGATGGGGGGACACATTTTGAAAGTTCCCTTGCAAATACTGGTCCTTTGCAAGCCAGGCCGTTCTGGGAGTCTGTGACTTCCGCAGGCCGCGCCACAAGCACTCAGCCTGTCCGTGCCCAGGCCGGGAGCAGCCTGCAATGGCACAGCCATCCTCGCCGGGCACCCAAAGCAGCTCCTCTCTGCGCTCGGAGGAGTTTCTGGTGCTGGAAATGTCCAAATCATTTCCTAGGACGGTTTCTCCGATAAAGCAGATTCTATTCGCAGTCATGATGGCGGCTTCCTGCAGGAGGAGAGCCCCGAAAACAGCCTTCCATCTTTTATCCCCATGGCCCGACGCTGATCTCTTCCGGCCCCGGTTCCTCGCTGGCTGAGCAGCTTCTCGGATGTCAGTTTGACAACATAAGCGTAGACAGAGCCTCTTAATTGTTTAATTACCGCACTAACATTGGTGCCGCTTCACGCTGGGTCGTTGTTCTGCTCATCCATGAGTAGGGGAGGGGAGGAGGAGAGAAAGAGGGGAGAGGGGGGGGGAGGGGAGGGGAGAGGAGGGGGGAGGAGAGGAGAGGAGGGGAGGGGGGAGAAGAAGAGGGAAGGGGAGGGGAGGGGAGGGGAGGGGAGGGGAGGGAGGTGGGAGCAACCTTACAAGGTGTTTCCTATATCTGAACACTGCACCCAGGTTGTTCAGAGCAATCGAAACCGCTGTCAGCTTTGTGAGGAAGCATTTATTGGGGCACTGCGCAGCTCCGTGTCCCAAACACGTCCCACCTACACGGTGCTCTCCCTCCCCCCGCCAGCCGTTCAGCCATTCCTAAGGCTCCGCTCCTCAGAGCCATCGCCCTTCCCAATGCAGACCCAACTTGCACTGCCCACCCTGGCCGAATTTGGGCCTGGTGCTGGGCTCCGAGCCCCGGGTTCCGTCCCTGCCGTGAGGTCACAGAAGGCGCCCGGCCGCCGGCCATTGTGACATCAGAGCCCCCGTCCCCCTGGGCTGCGGCGCCGCGCAGCACTGCAGTCCCGCGAGGACAGCGGAGCAGGCGAGGGGAGAGGTGCTCGTGTCCTGGCACGAGAGCCAGCTTTTGCCTGTGTCTGAGTTGGAAGGAGCCAAAATGCCGGCCCGGCAGGGCAGGTGGGTGCAGCAGGACCCAGAACGTGGGGAGGGGAAGCCAGGAGCACCGCGTGGCGCCGGGCTTTGGGCAGCCAGGAAGCCGCGAATGGCGTCGGGTGGGCACAGCCCTGCCCCCGTGGCACAGCAGAGCCCTGCGCTCTGCCCTGGCACCGGAGGCTCTTGCGAAAGGGCCCTGGGAGCTGCATGAAAGCAGGGGGGGAGTCTGGCACGTGGGGAGGAAGAAGGGCGTGCAGCAATACAGGCTGGGGGAGGAGCTGCTGCAGGGGAGCTGTGCAGAGCTGGGTGTCCTGGGGG
>NW_024967858.1:1873-3264 GCF_019238085.1 Lagopus leucura
TGTGATGCTGTGATCTCTGCTGGGCAGAGGAAAGCACTGCAAGGATCCCAGGAGATCCCAGCTGGGCCGCGCTCACCGCTGTCTGCTCTCTCCCTTAGGCGATGCTCTGCTGCGGAGAGGGGAAGGAGGACTCCGGTCCGGCTGCTTTCTCTCCTTTCTGGTGAGTGCTCCCCACCCAAAGCCATCCCAGCAGGGCTGGGCAGCGGGACTGTCCCACACGGCGTGGGTCTGCAGGAGGAAAACGGGGCTGCGGAGCAAACTAACGGTCTGTCCCACCTGATCTCCCCACAGCTGGAGTCTTCCTTTGCGTACTGGCATGGGGGAGCGACGTCCTGCAGGTCAGTGCTGCAGGCTGCGCGGCAGAGGCCAAAGCAACCCCCATTGAGCAGCGGGGGGAGTTTGGCCACGGGCTGAGATGGAGGGTGGGCTGGGGGTCGCCTGGGCAGCAGGGTGGGCTTCGGTGCGGAAGCATCTTCCCAGCGCCCGGCTCGGGCTGAAGGCGGCAGCGCGGGGGCAGAAGGGGCCTTTGGCCCATGCCTGGCACCGGGGAGCCTGAAGGGGCCGGGAAAGCCGAGGGAGAAGCAGAGATGCTGTGCGGCACGGGGAGGGCTTCAGAGCCCGGCTTTGGGCAGCGCCGCTCTGCAAACGGCTGGGCAGCAGCAGGAAATTCTGCCGGCGGTTCCCTGGGAAGCCCCTGCGGAAGCCCTGGCCGCGCTGCTTGTGCCTCCTGCCATCGAACACCTTTCTCTTCCAGGTGCTGTCAGCAGGACCTGCGCCCGAGTTCCCAGCTCTGGGGTAAGAATGCTTCCTCGCCCTGCACAAGGCCCTTCCCTTCCCTTCCCTTCCCTTCCCTTCCCTTCCCTTCCCTTCCCTTCCCTTCCCTTCCCTTCCCTTCCCTTCCCTTCCTTTCCCTTTCAGAAGGCCGCCCTTGGCAAAGGCAAAGCAGAGGAAGGAAAGGGACTGGGGGATAAAGAGGGGCACAACACCCCCCCCCAGGATCCTTCACCTCTGCAGCTCTGAGCTCTGTGAGCAGTGCTCAAGGCTCGCTTTGCCTTTGCCTTCAGGAACTCTCGGGTTCAGATGGAGAAGAGGCAGGAGCTGGAGGTGAGATCCACTCAGCTGTCGGCCCAGAAGGGCCTCATTCTCCAAGCCCTGTTTGACGTCCTGCACGAGAACGGGATCCACGGATTCACCAGCGAGGTGACGGCGCTGCTCCCTCCTGTTTCAGCCCTTTCCAGAGGCAGCTCTGCGCCCCACACCTGGCTCTCAGCTCAGCCCCTCTCGTGCCATGGAGCCGCTCTGCTCCCCTCGCTGCTGGCTGGGATCAGGGTGTGCTGTGCAGCGCTGTGCATTCCCTCCCCTGGCTCCTGGGTAGCATCCCTAGGGTCAGG
>NW_024967858.1:3274-7884 GCF_019238085.1 Lagopus leucura
AGGGTCAGGGTCAGGGTCAGGGTCAGCTCTCCTCTGCAGCGTTTTGCTCACTGCTGTCTCTCCGTTCCCCGTTTGTTGCCAGGAAATCCTGCAGTCGACCCAGGAGGCCATGGAGAAAATGGTGGAGAACGGCGCCTGGCTGCCCAACTGGGCTCTGCAAAACCTGGGTACGTCGACAGGCAGCTTCTGTGCCCTCAGCTCTGCGCCTGGCGCTCCCCAAAGCTGCCGAGCTCTGCTTTCTGCCCGCTGTCTCACAGAGCTTTGGCACGGCTGAGCTCTGCAGGGACCTTACAGCCCATCCAGCCCAGCTCCCTGCCGTTGGCAGGGCTGCCACCCTTTCCATCGGGTGCTCAGGGCCCCGTCCAACCCGGTCTCAGCAACGGGGCACCCACGGCTTCTGGGGGCGGCAAGAATTTCCTCCAGCCATCCCATTCAATCTCCCCGCTCTGCGAATTCACAAAGCCTCCACCTGTGCTCCTGGGGCTGAGCGGCTCCTCTCCCCACTGCTCCATCAGTGCCTCAGGCTGGGACTCCACACTTCCCACACACACAGGAGGGATTTTGCACCCCAGGAGCTTCGTGGAACGAGCATTGGCTCCTTCAGCTCCCCTCTGGGCCGCCCCACTGCACGTCTCTCCATCTTCCTTCCAGGTGCCACCATCGATGCTGAGCGGACGTCCCAGAGTTACGGCGGGGCAGGCAGGCAGCACGGCTGGCTTTCCTCACTCTTCTCCAGCGCCAAGCCTCCTGAGACGCTGCTGCAGGTACGGCAGGACAAACGGCGCCTGTGTGTTGGCTGCAGCTTTCTGGCTGCACAAGCGAGCGCGCAGCGATTTCCTTTGGCCCAGCTGCACTGCTCAGCCCACACTGCCCCACGTTGCTGACAGCGTGGGTGATGGATGGCTGACAGAGAGCTGACGGGTGCTGGGAGGGCTGCCTGCCACCTCTGGGCAAGCAGAGAAAGGCGGCTGAGCCCAGAGCTGCCGTCCCCAGCTGTGCCCGTTCCCCTCCTGTCCTCCTGCCCCTGCTCCTCGCCCACCGCCCGGCTCTGGGGCTCTTGGCCTCGCTGCTGACAGACGCGTCGCTCTCATTGCAGGCCGATATTTCTCCTGGCAACTGCTGGGCTTTCCGAGGATCCGAGGGCAACGTGGTCATCCGGCTGCCGCAGAAAATCCGGCCCTCGGCTGTCACCGTGTGGCACATCTCCACGGCGGTCTCTCCCTCCGGGGAAGTCAGCAGCGCCCCCAGAGAGTTTATTGTCTCGGTAAGTCTGTGCTGCTGCTTCCAAGGGAGGAAAACCCCGAGGAAAAGCTTTGGCACTGAGCCCCACGAGGCCCCATAGCGGCGGGAGCCCCAGTCATGAACAGCGGCTGCTATGCAGTGACAGCCCTCTCATTAGCGGGCGCGAATATCGCGACGGAAGCGATGTGACGAGGTGTGGATCGGGGAAAGGGTTCAGAGATGGGAGAGCTCTAACCGCCATCGTGAGAACGATTGGGAGCGAGCATCAAAACCAAGGGGGGTTAAAAGGGCAAACAGCCCAGTGGTGAGGGGGAACGCAGGGCAGCGCAGCTTCGGGAGAGCCCTGCGCCCGGCCTCAGCTGCAGAAAGCCGCCGGGAATTTGGCCTCTGCGACTCCACCAACAGGAGAAAAGGCCACAGCAAACGCATGGCGAGCAATCCCAGAGGAGATTGCAGAGCGCGGCATCCCGGCCCAGGGCACGGAGACCCTCGGGGTGCTCACACGTCTCCGGAGCCTCTGCTGCTCTGCCAGAGCTGATGGGGGAGAAGGGCTCCCACCTTCAGCCTCGGCGCGTTCCTTTTTGCACGGCCTGCCCTAAAGCGTGACCGAAATCGTCTCTTGTCTTTCAGGGAATGGACGAGGACGAACCACCAACCGCCCTGGGGTCTTTCGTTTACGACATCAAAGGAGAGATCGCCCAGACCTTCCACGTGCAGGTATGGCCAGTCCTGGCAAGAAAGGCTTGGCCTGCTCAGCCGGGCCCTGCTCTGCTCTCCCTCCCGCGGGGAACACAGACGAGGCGGCCGTCCCACCTTTGGCAGCCATGGTTCTTCCTGCTCGAGCACAGCAGCCCCCAGGCTCCCCCAGCATCACCTCTGCCCTCCCGCTCCTCTCCACCATCAGTCAGGAGGTGGCTGGCGGCTTTGGGGGCGGCCATGGCAGCCAGAGAGCCGCCGCAGCAGCAGGAAGGCGCTGCGGGAGGCAAACCGTCCCCCTGCGGGTGCGGAGGGACGACGGCCGGCGGGAGGGAGGAGGGCGGCTGCCTTCCTCCATCAGCAGCGCCGTCCCGTCCCACGGCAGCGGAGCAGAGCCGGGCTTCGGCCAAGGGAGCCGCGCGTGACGAAGCCTCTCCTCTTTGTGTCGGCAGGTGGAGCCCCACAAAGCCTTCCGCCGCATCATGTTTCATGTGCAGAGCAACTGGGGCAACGTGGAATACACCTGCATCTACAGAGTGGAAATTCACGGCCACTTGTGAAACATCTGTGAGAAGGCGGCCATGGAAACATCGACCACCAGGGCGGCCCCCGGTTGCCAGGCCTGCCAACACCACCCCCCGTCCCCCCCCACCATCCGTCAGGGGACGGGAGGAACCCGCCTGGCTTGGAAGCTTGTCCTCATCGGCCTGCGCCCCAACACCGGAACCCTGGTGGATGAGCGACAGCATCGACATCAACATGGACATCAGCACCACCCCCCGACCCCACCGCCATCCTTCGGGGGTCGGGAGCGGTCCCTCAGGGCGTCAGCCTGGGGGCAGCCACCGCCTGGGGGAAGCTGGAGAGCCTGGCAGCCCCCAGCCCCACCTCTGCCTTCGCTCTGCCCTCCAGCATCCATCGGAGGGTGGAAGAGAGCCCAGCAGAGCGCAGCCTTGGGGGCAACCGAGACGGACCACCGCTGCCTGGGGGAAGCCGGCTGAGCCAGCAGCCCCCCGAGCATCAGCACCACCCTCCCACTCCCCTCCACCATCCTTCGGGAGATGGGAGCAACACCCCCAGGCTGTCAGTTTGGGGGCATCATCCAGCAGCCAGTTTGGGGGCACCATCCATCATACAGCCTGGAGGAAGCACACCAAGACCCCCAGACCCCCCCAAGCACCACCTCTGCCCTCCCTCTCCTCTCCATCATCCTTCAGGAGTTGGGAGCATCACCCCCAGGTTATCAGTTTGGGGGCACCATCCAGCAGCCAGTCTGGGGGCATCATCCATCGCACAGCCTGGAGGAAGCATACCAAGCCCCGCAGCCCCCAGCCCCCCCCAAAGCACCACCTCAGCCCTCCCGCTCCTCTCCACCATCAGTCAGGAGGTGGGAGCGCCCCCGGCGTGCGGATTTGGGGGCATCGCCTGACAGCCAGAGAACCACCGCTGCCATCCATGGGGCTTTCCGTGCTGCGCTGTGCCAATAAATACAAATTACCATCACAATGATCCGCGCTGTCGCGTCGTTTCCCGACCCGCTCCCAGACCCAGGTCCCTTTCCGTCACGCAGCTTCGCAGCCGCTCCGCTCCTGCGCTCCAGCAGCGGGAATTGAGGCAGATTGCAGAGGAAATCCCTGCCCCAGAGGCTGCGGTGCCCAACGTCCCGTGTGGGGCAGGGGACAAAGGGGGGGCAGCTCCTTCCGCGCTGCTGCGTGAGCTTCATTGGACAGCAGGCGCCGTCCTGCTCTGAGCAGCTCTGAGCCCACCTATAATACATCTTATTTTTATTATGTAGATATAAATGTAATATGAGATAGTTCTCTATCCACAGAGGAGCAGCTTTTGTGGAGAGATAAGCAAACAGAGAGATAAGCAAACGTAGAGATAAGCAGAGAGATAAGCAAACATAGCGATAAGCAAACATAGTGATAAACATAGCGATAAGCAAACATAGAGATAAGCTCTGCCTGCTGCAGTTGCTTCTCAGCTCCGCAGTGCCAGAGGTGAGCAGTGCTGCCACCAAACGGACTTCGATGCGCGTCTCCTTTTTCTCCCCACCCAAAAACGCTCCTCTGCAATGGATCCTAGCAATCCTCCAGGAGCCTGGCATTGCATAGCAGCCCATCCCTGTCCTCCAGCGCCGGCCGTATTAAGGAGCGTCACAGCTTGGGATGCAAGGCGTGAAGAGGCTGGGGGGGCTCACGGTGAGATGAAGGGCGAAGCCCAAATGAACGTCAGCATCACCATAGAGGAGCCGCGTCCTCTGCCTGCTGCCCTGCCTGCGCCTCTCACAGCGCCCGCTGCAGCTCTGCCCGGCGCGCGGCTCGTCCTCAGCCCCGATGGGCTCAAAGAACTGCAGGGTTGGAAGGGACCCCAAGGGATCATCGAGACCAGAAGGAAGCGCAGTTTGTGATTTGCAGCCCTGGAGAACAGCGGAGCAGAGCAGCGCCCTGAGCGCCGTCGCTGATTTATGCGTTTCTTCCCTTGTCGTGGCCCCGTTTAACTCAGCTGCACGTCCTGGCCCTGCCACGATGGGCTGCCCTCCCTTGCTGGTAATCAGCTTCAAAGCCGGTCTTTGAGGTTGATTCACCAACAAGGGAGAGCAGAGGGATCCCAAAAGGGAACCCGAATGGGGACCCCAACAGTGGAGACCCCGACCCTAAAGGGGGATC
>NW_024967858.1:7894-8605 GCF_019238085.1 Lagopus leucura
CCCCAACCCCAATGGGGATCGTAAAAGGGAACCAAAATGGGGACCCCAAACCCAATGGGGGATCCTAAAAGGGAACGGAAATGGTTCCCAATACCTCAATGGGGAAATCCTAAAAGCGCATCACTATGGGAAGCTTCCGGTCGCCATGGCAACCAATCGCGCGCCGCCGTAACCATGGCAACAGCCCTCTTCCTCCCCCCCCCCCCCTCGGTGAAGTCACACACCATAAAGACGAAGGGCCGGCTGAGGGCGGAGCGCCTCCCGCCGCGGTGCATTGTGGGACGGGGGGAGGACTGAACTGCGTGATGGGGTGGGAGATCCGGGCCTGGAGGAGGGCGGACGGCCGCGAATTGCTGCGGATGTTGCGGGTATGGGGGGGCGGGGGGGGGGGGGGGGGGGGGGGGCCCCGGAAGGGTCCCCCCACACACAGACACCGCGGGGGACCCCCCCTCAATTTCGTGTCCCCGCTGTCCAGGAATGGGCGGAACTGGAGGGGGGGCCCAGGCCTTCGTGTGAGGAGGGTGAGGGCCCCGAACCCCGTGACCCCGCCGAGACCTGTGACCTTTGACCCCCCCTCCTCGTGACCCTCACCGTGGGAATCCCACCTAATACTGGGGGCGGGGGGAGGAATTCACTTCGAAATTGAGACCCCCCCCAATAATGGGACCTGCAGAATGGGACCCCCCCCAATAATGGGACCCCTCCCCAATA
>NW_024967859.1:0-1360 GCF_019238085.1 Lagopus leucura
GGGGGGGGGGGTGTGGGGCTGGGAATGGGGTGGGAGTGGGGAGGGGATGATGGGTCACAGGGATGGGATGGGGTGGGATGGGATGGGATGGGAATGGAGATGAGATGGGATTGGGATGGGATGGGATGGGATGGGGATGGAGATGAGGATGGAGATGGGATGGAGATGAGGATGGGATGGGGATGATAGGCCACAGAGATGAGATGGTGATGGGGATGGCATTGGGTTGGGTCAGAAAGATGGAGATGGGGCAGGAATGAGGTGGAATTGGAATGGGGATGGAATGGGTGACAGGGATGGGATGGGATGGGATGGGGTTGGGTCGTAATAGGGATGGAGATGGGATGGGGATTGGGATGATGAGTTACAGGGATGGGGATGGAAATAGGAATGGAGATGGGATGGGTCACAAAGATGGAGATAGGGTGGAAATGGGAATGGGGTGGAATTGAAATGGGGATGGAATGGGTGACAGGGATGGGGATGGGATGGGGTTGGGTCATAATAGGGATGGAGATGGGATGGGGATGGAAATAGGAATGGAGATGGGATGGGATGGGATGGAGAAGGATAGAATGTATGGGGGGATGAAGGGGTTGGGGTGCAGGGGGTCCTGGGGGGGCATGGAGCACCGTGTGTGGGGCACAGAAGGATAGATGGGGATGGGTCCCAGGGGTGGGAGGGGATGGGATGGGATGGGATGGGATGGGATGGGATGGGATGGGATGGGATGAGGGGTCACAGGGGTGGGATGGGATGGGATGGATGGGATGGGGATGAGGGGTCACAGGGGTGGGATGAAGACCCCCAGGCCCCACCCCCCCCCCCCCGCACACTGCAGGCGACGGGCGAGAAGGAGGAGATGGAGGAGCTGCAGGCCTACAACCGGCGGCTGCTGCACAACATCCTCCCCAAGGACGTGGCTGCGCATTTCCTGGCGCGGGAGCGGCGCAACGACGAGCTCTACTACCAGTCCTGCGAGTGCGTGGCCGTCATGTTCGCCTCCATCAGCAACTTCTCCGAGTTCTACGTGGAGCTGGAGGCCAACAACGAGGGAGTGGAGTGCCTGCGGCTCCTCAATGAGATCATCGCTGACTTTGATGAGGTGCGGGGGCTGCGGGGTGCTGGGGTGGTGGAGGGGCAGCGGGGGGTCATTGTGGGGGGCAGGGGGTGCTGGGTGCACAGAGTGTGGGGTGGGGAAGGGTGGAATGCGTGGGGTGGGGTGCAGGGGGTCCTGGAGGGGCCACAGGGTGGGGGGTGTGGGGTGGAATGCAGGGGTGGGATGCAGGGGTGGGATGCAGGGGGTCCTGGGGGGGCACAGAGCACCAGGCATAGGGTGGAGAAGGATGGAATGTATGAG
>NW_024967860.1:0-2438 GCF_019238085.1 Lagopus leucura
GGTGGAGGGGGCACCAATGGGGTGGAGGACCCCAAAAGGGAGGGGGTGACCCCATTGGGATGGAGGTGTTGCCATTGGGGTCTCCAGCTTTATGGGATGGGGGTGACCCCAAAAGGGATGGAGGGGACCCCAATGGGGTGGAGGGGACCCCAATGGGGTGGGGGTGACCCCAGTGGGGTGGGGAGGACCCCAAAAGGGATGGGAGTGACCCCAATGGGGTGGAAGTGACCCCAATGGGATGGAGGTGACCCCAAGTTGATGGGGGTGACCCCAATGGGATCAGGATGACCCCAATGGGATGGAGATGATCCTATTGGGATGGCGATGACCCCAATGGGATGGTGATGACCCCATTGGGATGGGGGTGGCCCCAAAGGGATGGAGATGATCCCAATGGGATGGAGGTGACCCCAATGGGATGGAGGTGATCCTATTGGGATGGCGATGACCCCAATGGGATGGGGATGTTCCTATTGGGATGGTGGTGACCCCAAAGGGATGGAGATGATCCCAATGGGATGGAGATGATCCCATTGGGATGAAGATGACCCCAAAAGGGATGGAGATGATCCTGTTGGGATGGCGAAGACCCCAATGGGAAGGAGGTGACCCCATTGGTATTGGGGTGACCCCAAAGGGATGGAGATGATCCCAATGGGATGGAGATGACCCCAATGGGATGGAGGTGACCCCAATGGGATGAAAATGATCCCAATGGGATTGGGGTGACCCCATTGGGATGGTGATGACCCCAATAGGATGGAGATGACCCCATTGGGATGGGGGTGACCCCAATGGGATGGAGGTGACCCCAATGGGATGGAGGTGATCCTATTGGGATGGGGGTGATCCCAATGGGATGGGGGTGATCCCAATGGGATGGGGGTGACCCCAATGGGATCAGGATGACCCCAATGGGATGGAGATGATCCCAATGGGATGGGGGTGACCCCAATGGGGTGGAGATGATCCCAATGGGATGGGGGTGACCCCAATGGGGTGAGGGTGACCCCAATGGGATGGGGATGTTCCTATTGGGATGGCGATGACCCCAAAGGGATGGCGATGACCCCAATGGGATGGAGGTGACCCCATTGGGATGGAGGTGACCCCAAAGGGATGGAGGTGACCCCAATGGGTTGGAGATGTTCTTATTGGGATCTCCAACTTTATGGGATGGAGGTGACCCCAATGGGATGAAAATGATCCCAATGGGTTGGAGATGACCCCAGTGGGATGGAGGTGACCCAAATGGGATCAGGATGACCCCAAAGGGATGGTGATGACCCCAATGGGATGAAGATGATCCCAATGGGTTGGAGGTGACCCCAATGGGTTGCAGGTGACCCCAATGGGTTGGAGGTGACCCCAATGGGATGGAGGTGACCCCAAAGGGATGGAGGTGACCCCAATGGGATGGAGGAGGTGATCCTATTGGGATGGTGATGACTCCAATGGGATGGAGATGATCCCAATGGGATGGAGGTGACCCCAATGGGATGGAGATGTTCTTATTGAGGTCTCCACCTCTATGGGTTGGAGGTGACCCCAATGGGTTGGAGGTGACCCCAATGGGATGGAGGTGACCCCATTAGGTTGGAGGTGACCCCAATGGGATGGGGATGTTCCTATTGGGATGGCGATGACCCCAATGGGATGGAGGTGACCCCAATGGGATGGAGATGCTTTGAAAGGGATGGAGATGACCCCAAAGGGATGGATGTGCCCCCAAAGGGATGGAGGTGACCCCATTGGGATGGAGATGACCCCATATTCCCCCCCTTTTTCAGGTCCTCCAGGCCAGTTGGTGACGTGGCCGGCCAGCTCGGTGCTGACGGCCCGCTTACGCCGTTTGGTGGCCGCGTGCCAGCGCTCGTGTCACCGGCAACGCCTGCGGGTCGAGGCGGCCGCGAGGGGGGAGAGGAGGCGGCGGAGGTGCGAGGCGGCCTGCAAGCTGAAGGAGATGGCCAGGAGGCAGAAGCAGCAGAGGTGATGACGATAGGGGGGGGTTTGTGGGGTTTGGGAGGTGTTGGGTTGGGTTTTGGGGTTGGTAGGACCATAGATGTTGGGTTTTGGGGTTGGTAGGACCATAGGTGTTGGGTTTTGGGGTTGGTAGGACCATAGGTGTTGGGTTTTGGGGTCGGTAGGACCATAGATGTTGGGTTTTGGGGTTGGTAGGACCCTACGTGTTGGGTTTTGGGGTCAGTAGGACCATAGATGTTGGGTTTTGGGGTCAGTAGAACCCCATACGTTGGGTTTTGGGGTTGATAGGCCCATAGATGTTGGGTTTTGGGGTTGATAGGCCCATAGATGTTGGGTTTTGGGGTTGATAGGCCCATAGATGTTGGGTTTTGGGGTTGGTAGGACCATTAATGTTGGGTTTTGGGGTCAGTAGGCCCCCATGCGTTGGGTTTTGGGGTTGGTAGGACCATAGGTGT
>NW_024967861.1:0-829 GCF_019238085.1 Lagopus leucura
AATTAGCCAAGCTAATTGATAACGAAGCGTTGAGGCGGTGATAGGCGAGGTGTCCAATCCGTGGTGCTGTGTAAGGCTGTGTTTGTAATCCCCCATTCGTGTTGCGTTGGTAGTTGCACCTCACTCTGTTGTAGCACCATGCTGGGCATTGCATGGGCTCAGATTGGCCCTTAATCCTTAATTTATGTGCTATAGTACATGTTGTATGGGCTCAGATTGGCCCTTAATCCTTAATTTATGTGCTATAGTACTATAGTACATGTTGTATGGGCTCAGATTGGCCCTTAATCCTTAATTTATGTGCTATAGTACTATAGTACATGTCGTATGGGCTTAGATTGGCCCTTAATCCTTAATTTATGTGCTATAGTGCATGTTGTATGGGCTTAGATTGGCCCTTAATCCTTAATTTATGTGCTATAGTACATGTTGTATGGGCTCAGATTGGCCCTTAATCCTTAATTTATGTGCTACAGTACTGTAGTGCATGTTGTATGGGCTTAGATTGGCCCTTAATCCTTAATTTATGTGCTATAGTACGTGTTGTATGGGCTTAGATTGGCCCTTAATCCTTAATTTATGTGCTACAGTACTGTAGTGCATGTTGTATGGGCTTAGATTGGCCCTTAATCCTTAATTTATGTGCTATAGTACATGTTGTATGGGCTTAGATTGTCCCTTAATCCTTAATTTATGTGCTATAGTACATGTTGTATGGGCTTAGATTGGCCCTTAATCCTTAATTTATGTGCTATAGTACATGTTGTATGGGCTTAGATTGTCCCTTAATCCTTAATTTATGTGCTATAGTACATGTTGTATGGGCTCA
>NW_024967861.1:839-2591 GCF_019238085.1 Lagopus leucura
TATGGGCTCAGATTGGCCCTTAATCCTTAATTTATGTGCTATAGTACTGTAGTGCATGTTGTATGGGCTTAGATTGGCCCTTAATCCTTAATTTATGTGCTATAGTACTGTAGTGCATGTTGTATGGGCTCAGATTGGCCCTTAATCCTTAATCTATGTGCTATAGTACGTGTTGTATGGGCTCAGATTGGCTCCTAATCCTTAATTTATGTGCTATAGTACATGGTATATGGGGTTAGATAGTCCCTTAATCCTTAATTTATGTGCTATAGTACATGTTGTATGGGCTCAGATTGGCCCTTAATCCTTAATTTATGTGCTATAGTACTATAGTACATGTCGTATGGGCTTAGATTGGCCCTTAATCCTTAATTTATGTGCTATAGTACATGTTGTATGGGATAGATTGGCCCTTAATCCTTAATTTATGTGCTATAGTACATGTTGTATGGGATAGATTGGCCCTTCATCTTTAATTTATGTGTTACAGTACTGTAGTGCATGTTGTATGGGATTAGATTGGCCCTTAATCCTTAATTTATGTGCTATAGTACGTGTTGTATGGGCTTAGATTGGCCCTTAATCCTTAATTTATGTGCTATAGTACGTGTTGTATGGGCTTAGATTGGCACTTAATCCTTAATTTATGTGCTATAGTACGTGTTGTATGGGCTTAGATTGGCCCTTAATCCTTAATTTATGTGCTATAGTACGTGTTGTATGGGCTTAGATTGGCACTTAATCCTTAATTTATGTGCTATAGTACATGTTGTATGGGCTTAGATTGTCCCTTAATCCTTAATTTATGTGCTATAGTACGTGTTGTATGGGCTTAGATTGGCACTTAATCCTTAATTTATGTGCTATAGTACGTGTTGTATGGGCTTAGATTGTCCCTTAATCCTTAATTTATGTGTTACAGTACTGTAGTGCATGTTGTATGGGATTAGATTGGCCCTTAATCCTTAATTTATGTGCTATAGTACATGTTGTATGGGCTTAGATTGGCCCTTAATCCTTAATTTATGTGCTATAGTACATGTTGTATGGGCTCAGATTGGCCCTTAATCCTTAATTTATGTGCTATAGTACGTGTTGTATGGGCTCAGATTGGCACTTAATCCTTAATTTATGTGCTATAGTATGTGTTGTATGGGCTCAGATTGGCCCTTAATCCTTAATTTATGTGCTATAGTATGTGTTGTATGGGATAGATTGGCCCTTAATCCTTAATTTATGTGCTATTGTATGTGTTGTATGGGCTCAGATTGGCCCTTAATCCTTAATTTATGTGCTATAGTACGTGTTGTATGGGCTCAGATTGGCCCCTAATCCTTAATTTATGTGCTATAGTACGTGTTGTATGGGCTCAGATTGGCCCCTAATCCTTAATTTATGTGCTATAGTACCATAGTACAGGTTATATGGGGTTAGATTGTCCCTTAATCCTTAATTTATGTGTTATAGTACTATAGTACAGGTTATATGGGGTTAGATTGTACCTTAATCCTTAATTTATGTGCTATAGTACAGGTTATATGGGGTTAGATTGTACCTTAATCCTTAATTTATGTGCTATAGTACATGTTGTATGGGCTCAGATTGGCCCTTAATCCTTAATTTATGTGCTATAGTACATGTTGTATGGGGTTAGATTGTACCTTAATCCTTAATTTATGTGCTATAGTACATGTTGTATGGGCTCAGATTGGCCCTTAATCCTTAATTTATGTGCTATAGTACATGTTGTAT
>NW_024967862.1:0-1088 GCF_019238085.1 Lagopus leucura
CCGGCGGACCGCGAGCGCGCCCTGCTGGAGGCCTCCCGCCACCGCGCCGCCGCTCCGGAGCGCCACTGCGTGCGGCTGTGGGCCGCGTGGGAGGAGCGCGGCCTGCTGTACCTGCAGAGCCAGCTGTGCCGCCACGGCAGCCTGGAGGCCGCCACGGCCGGGCGGCGGCGCGGGGAGCGGCGGGCGCTGCGGGGCTGGAGGCTGCGCGCCTACATGAGCGACCTGCTGGCGGCGCTGCGCCACCTCCACGGCCGCGCCGTGCCGCACGGCGACGTCAAGCCCGGCAACGCGCTGCTGCACGGCGGCCGCTGCCTGCTGGCCGACTTCGGGAGCGGCAAGGCGGGAGCCGGGCGCTACGCCGCGCCGGAGCTCGGGGGGGGCGGCGCCACGGCGGAGGGCGACGTGTTCAGCCTGGCGCTGACGGTGGCCGACGTGGCGCTGGGGCAGCGGGCGGCCGACGGGGAGACGTGGGCCGAGCTGAGGGGGGGGCGGCTGCCGCGAGCCCTAAGGGAAGGTGCGGCGTGCGGGGCCTGGGGGGCGGAAGTGGGGCCTGGGGGGCGGAAGTGGGGTCTGGGGGGCGGAAGTGCGGTCTGGGGGGCGGAAGTGCGGTCTGAGGGGCGGAAGTGGGGGCTGGGGGGCGGAAGTGGGGGCTGGGGGGCGGAAGTGGGGCCTGGGGGGTGACGGGGTCTGGGGGGGTGACATGGGGTCCCATGGGGTGACATTGAGAGCCATTGAGTCCCATTGGGTCCCATAGAATCCCATAGAACCCATTGAGTCCCATTGGGTCCCATAGAACCCATTCAGTCCCACTGGCTCCCATAGAATCCCATTAGGTTCAATTGGGCCCCAAAGAATCCCATTCAGTTCCACTGAGTCCCATTGGATCACATTGAATCCCATAGAATCCCATTCAGTCCCATTGGCTCCCATAGAATCCCATTGAGTCCCATTCAGTTCCACTGAGTCCCATTGGATCACATTGAATCCCATAGAATCCCATTCAGTCCCATTGGGTCCCATTAGGTTCCACTGAGTCCCATAGAATCCCATTGGCTCCCATAGAATCCCATTGAGTCCCATTGGCTCCC
>NW_024967863.1:0-1581 GCF_019238085.1 Lagopus leucura
CCCCCCGCCGCTCACCGCTCCGTTCCGGCCCCGAACGCCGCCGCACCGAGCGGCCTCCCCCGCCTACCGCGCAGGACCGGAAGTAGGCCCCAAAACTGCGCGAGGGGCGCCGCCATGACACCGTACAGTGGGCGGGGCTTAAGGGAGGGGAGGCCAATCGGAGAGCGGAGCGACGGCGGCGGCTCCCGGAAGAGAGATGGGCGCCGCCATTTTGCCGCGTGGGGAGCGCAGGCGCGCTACGAGATGGCGGCGGAGGGGGGCGGCGCGCATGCGCGTAGGGTACGGGAGCTGCGAGGCGCATGCGCGGTGCGTGCGAGGAGGCGGCAAATGGCCTTTTTAGGGATAAATCGCGCTGTTTTGGGCAAACGGAGTCTTAAAGGAGCTGGGAGCGGTGGAAACAAAACGTTTGGCTTCGGGAGGCGACGGGAAACGGCGAACCTTCCCAGTTCCGTCACGCAGATATCGCGATAGGAGCAGTTTCCTTAGTTACACGGGGGAAAGGGCTTAAAATCACGAAGCAGGGTGGAAATAATGGGAAAACGGGCTCAAAAATGGGAAAAACGGACAAAAAGCAGCGAGTTTAGAGGTAGGATGTGGTCCTACAAAAGGCTTCTGTGTAACGAACGTTGATGTGAAACAGCATTGCAGAATAAAGCCGTGTGACGACACCGGGAGCTCAATACGCGCGTTTTGGGGATTTCTGAAGCAAAACGACCCCAAAATATCCCCAAACCGCTGGCTGTAGCTGAGGATTGTGACCAAGTTTGGTCTTTTCTTCACGAAAATGCATTGCAGCCCCCAAAGGTTGCCTCAAGTCCTCCTCAAAGCCCTTCGCAGTGCTCCAAACCCAGCCCCAAAGGGACCCAACGGCACCAAATTGCCCCCAAAACGGACCTAACGTCACTGCAAGCCCCCTAAGCCACCCCATAACCCCCCGAGGCCCCCAAGTCCACACCAAAGCCAGCCCAACCCCAACCTCCCAACCCCAATCCCAGCGTCCCACTCACTCCAGCATCCCAATCTCAACCCGAATCCCAAGGCCCCAATGTCCAACAGTCCCAAAGTCCCAACCCCAATTCCAACGTCCCAACCCCAAAATCCCAACCCCAACCCCAATGTCCCAATGTCCCAAGGTCCCAACCCCAATTCCAACATCCCAACCCCTGTCACAACCCCAATCCCAGCGGCCACCTCTCAACCCCAATCCCAAAACCCTGGCCCCAATGTCCCAGCATCCCAATCCCAATCCCCTCGATGGAGTGGGAGTGGCCACACGGCGGAGGGGCGTGGTTATAATAGTGTGGGCGTGGCTAAGAATGGATGGGCGGGGCTACGAGAGGAAGGGCGTGTTTTCCTTGCCGCGTGGGTGGAGCTACGGACAATGAGGGCGTGGTTATGAAAAGAGTAGGCGGGGCTACAACCCGGGTGGGCGTGGCTAGCGACATGCTGGGCGTGGCCCCGGTGAGGGCCATTCGGTGCCGCCGTCCCTCGGAGCCCCCCCTGCAGGAACCCCCTTCGACCCGTCGCAGCCGTTTGACGTCATCACTCCGCGCCGCTCTGCTCGGAGCCTCCGGTAAGGGC
>NW_024967864.1:0-733 GCF_019238085.1 Lagopus leucura
GCGATGCATTCAGGATTTGCAATGCAAACTGTTCTAGGTGTGCAATGCAATGCAACCTGTTTGGTATTTGCGATGCAATCTGTTCTGTGTGTGCAATGCAACGCAATCTGCTTGGTATTTGCAATGCAATGCGTTTGGAATTTGCAATGCAATCTGTTTAGTGTTTGCAATGTAATGCAACCAGTATTTGCAATGCGACCTGTTCTGCACCTGTATTGCAGTGCAACGTGTTCTGTGTGTGCAATGCGATGCATACAGGATTTGGGATGCAATCTGTTCTGGGTGTGCAATGCAGTGCAATCTGTCTGGTGTTTGCAATGCAATCTGTTCTGTGTGTGCAATGCAATGCATTCAGGATTTGGGATGCAATTTGTTCTCTGTGTGCAATGCAATCTGTTCTGGGTGTGCAATGCAATGCAGTGCATTGCATGGTTGCAGGGCGATGCAGTCAGGAGTTGGGATACAATCTGTTCTGGGTGTGCAATGCAGTGCAATCCGTTTGGTGTTTGCAATGCAATGTGTTCTGGGTGTGCAATGCAACGCAATCTGCTTGGTATTTGCAATGCAATGCGTTTGGAATTTGCAATGCAATCTGTTTAGCGTTTGCAATGTAATGCAACCAGTATTTGCAATGCGACCTGTTCTGCACCTGTATTGCAGTGCAACGTGTTCTGGGTGTGCAATGCGATGCATTCAGGATTTGGGATGCAATCTGTTCTGGGTGTGCAATGCA
>NW_024967864.1:743-1476 GCF_019238085.1 Lagopus leucura
GCGATGCATTCAGGATTTGCAATGCAAACTGTTCTAGGTGTGCAATGCAATGCAACCTGTTTGGTATTTGCGATGCAATCTGTTCTGTGTGTGCAATGCAACGCAATCTGCTTGGTATTTGCAATGCAATGCGTTTGGAATTTGCAATGCAATCTGTTTAGTGTTTGCAATGTAATGCAACCAGTATTTGCAATGCGACCTGTTCTGCACCTGTATTGCAGTGCAACGTGTTCTGTGTGTGCAATGCGATGCATACAGGATTTGGGATGCAATCTGTTCTGGGTGTGCAATGCAGTGCAATCTGTCTGGTGTTTGCAATGCAATCTGTTCTGTGTGTGCAATGCAATGCATTCAGGATTTGGGATGCAATTTGTTCTCTGTGTGCAATGCAATCTGTTCTGGGTGTGCAATGCAATGCAGTGCATTGCATGGTTGCAGGGCGATGCAGTCAGGAGTTGGGATACAATCTGTTCTGGGTGTGCAATGCAGTGCAATCCGTTTGGTGTTTGCAATGCAATGTGTTCTGGGTGTGCAATGCAACGCAATCTGCTTGGTATTTGCAATGCAATGCGTTTGGAATTTGCAATGCAATCTGTTTAGCGTTTGCAATGTAATGCAACCAGTATTTGCAATGCGACCTGTTCTGCACCTGTATTGCAGTGCAACGTGTTCTGGGTGTGCAATGCGATGCATTCAGGATTTGGGATGCAATCTGTTCTGGGTGTGCAATGCA
>NW_024967865.1:0-786 GCF_019238085.1 Lagopus leucura
ATGGGGCGCTATGGGGCTCTATGGGGCTCTATGGGGCTCTATGGGGCGCTATGGGCGCTATGGGGCTCTGTGGGGCTCTGTGGGGCTCTATGGGGCGCTATGGGCGCTATGGGCGCTATGGGGCGCTGTGGGGCGCTATGGGGCTCTGTGGGGCGCTATGGGGCGCTATGGGGCTCTATGGGGCTCTATGGGGCGCTATGGGTGTTATGGGGCTCTATGGGTCTCTATGGGTCTCTATGGGGCGCTATGGGCGCTATGGGGCGCTGTGACCCCGTCTCCCCCTCAGGTGAACATGGAGACGGCGCGGTTCTTCAAGACGGACTTTGAGGAGAACGGCGCCATGGGGAACGTCTGCCTCTTCCTCAACCTCGCCAACGACCCCACGTCCGTACAGCGCTCTGCCTCTGCCCCTCCCCCTCCCTCCTCCTCTTCCTCTTCCACCTTTCTCCTCTTCCTCTTCCTTTTACCCCATCCTTCTCTTCCTCCTCCTCCTTGCCCTCTTCCTCCTCCCCTTCCTCTTCCATTTTGCTCTTCCACCTTTCTCCTCTTCCTCTTCCATTTCCATCTCTCCCTCCTTTCTCCTCCTCTTCCTCCTCGCCCTCTTCCTCTTTTGCTTTCCTCCTCTTCCCCTTCCCCTGCCTCTTCCCTTCTTCCTCCTCCTCTTCCTCTTCCATTTTGCTCCTCTTCTTCCTCCTCCTCCTCCCCTCCTTCCTCTTCCTCTTCCCCTTCCTCTTCCCCTTCCTCTTCCACCTTTCTCCTCTTCCTTTTACCCCATCTTTCTCCTCC
>NW_024967865.1:886-2344 GCF_019238085.1 Lagopus leucura
TTACCCCATCCTTCTCTTCCTCCTCCTCCTTGCCCTCTTCCTCCTCCTCTTCCTCTTCCATTTTGCTCCTCTTCTTCCTCCTCCTCCTCCCCTCCTTCCTCTTCCTCTTCTTCTTCCTCCTCCTCCTCCTTCTCCTCTTCCCCTTCCTCTTCCTCTTCCTCTTCCTCTTCCTCTTCCCCTTCCCCTTCCCCTTCTCCTTCCCCTTCCTCCTCCTCCTCCTCCTCTTCCCCTTCCTCTTCCTCTTCCTCTTCCACCTTTCTCCTCTTCCTCTTCCTTTTACCCCATCCTTCTCTTCCTCCTCCTCCTTGCCCTCTTCCTCCTCCTCTTCCTCTTCCATTTTGCTCCTCTTCTTCCTCCTCCTCCTCCCCTCCTTCCTCTTCCTCTTCCCCTTCCTCTTCCCCTTCCTCTTCCACCTTTCTCCTCTTCCTTTTACCCCATCTTTCTCCTCCTCCTCCTTCTCCTCCTCTTCTTCCTCCTCTTCCTCCTCCTCCCCTCCTTCCCCTTCCTCCTCCTCCTCCTCTTCCACCTTTCTCCTCTTCCTTTTACCCCATCTTTCTCCTCCTCCTCCTCCTCCCTCCTCCCTCTTCCCCTTCCTCCTCCCCATCCTCATCCTCTCTCCCCCAGCATTGAACGCATTGTGACTCCACGCCTGGCGCTGACGGCAGCTGAGTTCCTGGCCTATCAGTGTGACAAACACGTCCTCGTGCTGCTCACCGACATGAGCGCCTACGCCGAGGCGCTGCGCGAGGTCGGCACTGCGGCCCCACAGCCCCCCATAGCGCCCCATAGCGCCCCATAGCCCCACATACGGCCCCATAGCCCCACATACGGCCCCATACGGCCCCATAGCGCCCCATAGCGCCCCATACAGCCCCACATACGGCCCCATACGGCCCCATAGCACCCCATAGCACCCCATAGCGCCCCATAGCACCCCATAGCCCCATATATGGCCCCATATGGCCCCATAGCACCCCATAGCCCCACATACGGCCCCATAGCACCCCATAGCGCCCCATAGCCCTACATATGGCCCCATAGCCCCACATACGGCCCCATACGGCCCCATAGTGCCCCATAGCCCCACATACGGCCCCATACAGCCCCATAGCGCCCCATAGCACCCCATAGCCCCACATACAGCCCCATAGCCCCCATAGCCCCACATACGGCCCCATAGCGCCCCATAGCGCCCCATAGCACCCCATAGCCCTACATACGGCCCCATAGCCCCACATACAGCCCCATACGGCCCCATAGCGCCCCACAGCCCCACATACGGCCCCATAGCGCCCCATAGCACCCCACAGCCCCACATACAGCCCCATAGCGCCCCATAGCACCCCACAGCCCCACATACGGCCCCATACAGCCCCATAGCACCCCATAGCGGCCCACAGCCCCACATACAGCCCCATATGGCCCCATAGCACCCCACAGCCCCACATATGGCCCATA
>NW_024967866.1:0-2943 GCF_019238085.1 Lagopus leucura
CTTTCCCACCAGTACAGGCAGCTGGAGAGCGCAGAGCTCCAGCAATGACACCGGCAAAGAAATCTGCTTCTTCCCATCTCGTTCATCTCTCTTCCAAATAGTTGGACCAGCATTCAAACATATGTTCTGTGATTGGCAGGACCTGACTTTTGGTGGATGACTGCAACGCTGCCTTGGCTTCCTTGCTCTCTGCACTGCTCGTCAGTGCCCATGGAGAAGTTCTGAGTTGTTTGTGATCCTCAGGGATGGGCAGCAAGTCTCAGTTGTGGTGGGGCGCTGGCCCGCTGTGGTGCCCAGCAAAGTATTCAGCAGCTTTGCTCGATGAATCCCCAGGCAAGTGAAGCTCCTCACCCTGACCGTCAAGTGGGAGAACAAAGTCTTGACCATGCTTCCAGCAGTGGGGCTGATTCCTCAACCCCTTAAGCCTGCTGCAAAAGGAGGTGGGTATCTGTATCCAGCTATCAAGCTGGCATGGGGAGAAAGGGTTGGGAGGACACAGAGCAGGACTCATGGTCATGAGGTTGGAGTGCCTTATGAAGGCACAACATGCTGGTTCTATCTTGCTTACTCATGGGGATGGCCCAGCTGGCATCTTTAGGGCCCCACTTGAGTGCAGGATTTCGAAACATTACTGCTTGCTGGTGCTTTAGTGGGAAGAGCTGCACCCTTCCATGCTCAAAAAAGGCATGTCCAGAGTGCTTCCACCCCAGAGATGCCCATGTAAATAAATCCAGAGTAAGGAGAGCAGGTTTGGAGGGATCCAGGGAGGCAGATTGCTGCAAGGCACTTGATCACACATCTCACATACTCTGTGCGTCACTTGTCTTACTCTTCCTCAACGCCTCCTCCGGATGGAGAAGATTTGCTATGACTGCAGTACAGGTTAAGTCATCTTCAGTGGCATCAAAGACAGAGCTAAGGAAGGCTTCTCTCAGGGAAAACAATACTGCACTGCAATAGTGACAAGGTAGGGTAAGTAATATCAATCTCATCAAGTGCGGAGAAGGAGGCAGAAGATGGATAATAGCTTGTTTATGAAGCGATTTAGTGGCAGAACTGGTAAAAGGATGCATTTTGCTGCTAGATTTGTGACCCCGTTTCAAGACGGTTTTGTCTACGACCAGGTTTTGCTGTAGAAACTTTGAGGTTGCTGCTAGCCGGAGACGGAGGTTGGTCCAATGCTGGAGATGGAAAGGGTTTTAGAAATGTGCCACACACACTAATAGCATGGTGTAGCAGAAGTGCTAAGTCGCAGCCTGAACCAGTGATGGAGCACCTGGTGGAAGGCAGGGCCAACCCAGGGGAGCTCAGCTTCTTGCAGTGCACCTGAGTGACAGAAGGGGGTAGAGCCAGGGTCCATCCCTTCCCAGACTTCAGCTAAGGGTTGGTGGTGGAAATGAGGGCATCCCTTGCTGGAGATCCCTGCCTACCTGATGCCTTCTGAAGGTGAGCAGCTGTCATGGTTTTAAGATTTTTGTTATCAGTATTCCACATCATAACATCATGTAAAACATGGGGAATTAAAGAGCTAGGGAGGTGGATGGAAGAAGAGCAAGCTGGCTTCTGCTTCCAATTTGCATCTACTTTCATCTTACTAGATGTACAGGAAGGAAGATACACCCCTCCTCGTTATTACTGAGATTTTGCCAACGGAAGATTCCCCTTGCAAAGATTTTGCGGGGAGTGGGTGCATGCATGCTCCCCAACCCTCCCCAGAAGCTGCATTTTCACATAGCAGCAATGTATGGCCAGTTTTGGGACCTGCTCCCTGGGGCTGCTGGTGGGCGATGCCTCGTGCACCGCCACCTGCAATGGCTGCAGAATGCTGCAGATGCATGCAAACCCATGCAAAACTGCATTTTCAAGAGGATTAACTCTTCAATGGCGCAGAAAGGAAAAATGAAGTTGCTTACTGAATCATCCGTGCCGCATCTTGCAGCACGATTTGGAGACCAAAAGCAAAACAGGAGCAGGAAAATGCTTTCAGATTGGCACCGAGATGCCAGCGCAATGTGGGGCTTTGCAAAAGGCGTTTGCAGAGCAGCAGTATCTCCTTGCTGCTGCTGCTGCTGGGTTGGGTTTCAGCTTGCAACTGAGCTGAACTGAGGAACTTGCACTGAGGCCGAGTTCCTGCCATTTACCTTCACAGCCCACAACAGCTATTTCCCCATGATATCCCACGCTGGCGATGTCAGGCTGCATTTTGAGGCACTTTGTCCTAACTCTGATAGGAGTCAGCACTGGAAATGGAAAGATTTGTTTGCAGGAATGCTGGGACCCTGTTCATCTGGGGGTTCCAGGACGCAATCTTAAAGGTGTGATTAAAAGAATGCTGGCTCCTCGACTCTAAAATTGCGCTTTTTTTCCCCGCTGTGCTAATGGAGTTATAAAGGGGTTGGGTGGAGGGGGAGATTTCAAGGCACAAAGCGAATCCCATGTTTTTAGGGCTTTTTGCCCCTACCTTGGCCAGATCCCTGCAATAGGACTGAATCGAGGAATCCTCAGTTCCAAAGAGTTTTTCCCTTTTTGGCAAAGGCGGCCACTCCAGTTGCGTCAGGCCGAGGGCTACACTGTTTTTTTCTGGGATGAGGACAAACTGGTCCAGCCTGTTCTTCCAAAGGCTGCTGGATGGGGAGCGACTTCACCCCAAATGCCCTCAAGATGGGCTTTGGCAGCCCCCTCTAGAACCATCGGCAGCCATTGGACCTCCAGTAGATGATGTTTGGGGCATCCTCGGAACCTCAGCAACTGCAAAGCGGAGGGGTTACAGCACACCCCGCCTGCACAAAGCACCCAGCACCCCACTCTGCCCCAGGAATGGGGTGGGTGCAGCGTGGGAACCAGAGCGTGAACCCCCCTGCTACGTATAGGGTCACCAACCAGGCTACCACCAGTCCAGGCGGCCCAGAGCCACATCCAGCCTGGCCTTGAATGCTTCTGGGG
>NW_024967867.1:0-375 GCF_019238085.1 Lagopus leucura
AGAAAAAATTAGAGGAAAAAAAGGGGAAAGGGAGAAAAAAAAAGAGAGAAAAAGAAAGGAAAAAGACCCCAAGGGCCAAAGCAATGGGTTCTGCCTCCGCTGCAGGGTGGAGCGATGTGGATTCTCCCATTTCTCAGCCGTTGGCCCCAGCGCCGCTCAAATGATAACAAATAATAACACTGATGGCAACAAGAACAACACCCCCCCCCCCCCTCCCCAGACCCCCCCACGCTGCTCCTGGAGCCGCTTTGCCAACTCTGCTGCAATGTTTGCAGCTGCTGCCACCCCTGCGTGCACCACGTTGGCAGCAAAACAAGGAAGGGGGGGTTGGGGGGATAAGTGGGGAGGGGGCTGTGCTGGAAATGGGGGGGGAGG
>NW_024967867.1:475-4449 GCF_019238085.1 Lagopus leucura
TGCTGGAAATGGGGGGGGAGGGGGGAGTTTGCACCTGAGGGTTCATCCAAGGAGGGGTGGGGAGGGGGGGAAGAGCAGAGGTTCCTGGTGAACCATTTCACAGCACGGTTTGGGTTGGAAGGGATCTGAAGGATGGCGAAGCTGCGACCCCACAGCACCTGCAAAGCCACCAACCAACCTCCCCACGTTTCACAGCAGCCCAGGCTGCCCAGGGCCCCATCCAGCCTGGCCTCCAACACCTCCAGGGATGGACGGGGCATCGCAGCCTCTCTGGGCAGCTGTTCAGCCCCTCACCGCTCTCCCAGCACACAACTTCCCTGAGCCCCAGCCTCCAGCTGCCCTCCCTCCGCTTCCAGCCGTTCCCTGCTCTCATCTCCCCTGCCCAAGAGCTGCCTCCCCTCCTGGCTGCAGGCTCCCTGCAGGCGCTGCAGGCTGCACTCAGCTCACCCCCAGCTCCTCTTCTCCATGCTGAACGAGCCCAACTCCCTCAGCCTGGCTTTGCAGGGAGCTGCTGCAGCCCCTGCTCATCCCTGCGGCTCCTCTGGCTCCTCTCCCACAGCTCCCTGTCTTGTCTTGGAACCCCCAGCCCTGGACGCAGTGCTGCAGACGGGGCCTCAGAGAGCAGAGCACAGAGGGACGATCGCCTCCCTGTCCCTGCTGCCCCCCCTCTGCTGATGAAGCCCAGGATCCCGTTTGCTTTCCCAGCTGCATTCACACCCTGCTGGCTCCCGTTCAGCTTTTCATCCCTCAGGACCCCCGGCTCCTTCAGTGCAGGGCTGCTCTCAAGTGCTGCTCCTTCCTCTCTCTCTGTGTGCCTGGGATTCTTCCTGCCAAACCTGGCACTTTGCTGTGTTGAACCTCATCAGGTTCACCTTTCAAGCCTGTTGAGGTCCCTCTGAATGGCATCCCTTCCTTCCACCATATCAACAGCACCACTCAGTTCCTCTCTTTTCTTTGATTTGAGGGCTCTGGAATGATGTTGTGATGAAAGATTGCTATGGGGGGGCATGTGTTTGTTTTTGTTGTTTAAGTCTGTCTATGTTTGGGGTGGGTGGGTTGCAAAGGAACCTGAGCAGCACAATCCATGCAAAGGTGCATCATCCAGGGGTGCAAACTTTGCAAAGAACTGCTGGATGGAGGCTGTGTGCAAGCAGCAGCAAACCATGCAGGTGAAGGTTCAGATGCTCCATTAACGCAGAGGTGCTGCTCGCTGAGTTACCTCCTCCAAGAGCAAAAATGCAAGGGCTGATTTGTGCAAATAACAGCACCTGGCTGCAAGGAGCCACCACCTTGCACTGGGGAACTCTGACCTGGAGCTGAAGGATGCTACACTTGAGGGTCCCCAGCGTGCAATGAGGGCCCACGGCCCACTGCCAACCCCCTCACTTACCAAAACCTAGGGGTGCACTCAAGAACCTTGTTCCTTTCCTGCCCATCAGATGACTGATTGAAGGCAAAAGATTTCCTCTTTGCCCTCTCTCCTTGTGGCTGCCTCAAACCAGGAGGGCAGGCACTGCGCTGTGCACCTGCAGCACAAAAAGGAGCTGCAGCACAACTATGGTCATCGCTCTATTTTTGATAAACCCTCATTATTTGCACCCCAATCAGGAGGAGCAATGCTTTTGCAGCTCCCAGAGCCAGGCTTGGAAAGTGTGATCAGGATGGAGCAGCTGTGCTGCACAGCACCAACGCTTGGTTGGGATTTTCAGGGCTTGCAAGCTGCCTGCATGCAATGGCTCCAAGGTCTCCAAGGTCTCCAAGTTCTCCAAGGTCTCCAAGGTCTCCAAGGTCTCCAAGGTCTCGTGCTGCAGGAGGACCCCCCTAAAACTGCTCTCAAATGGGTGGGTGGCGGATTGAGGAGCTCAAATACTGCAAGCATCAGTTTCTGGAGGAACCATATGTTAAAGATAAGGAAGGAAAATCAAGTCAAACTGGAGATGGATGGACCCTATTGAGATATACCAGAGAAACCGCATGAAGCAAGCACTGAGCTGAGCGTGCTCCTGAGACTGGGGTCTGAATTTAGGGGTGATGCAGACTATCAGCCTTCCTTCCTCCACCCCAGCTGACCACTGAGAAGACCCTCAGTGCTGTCTGCGTGCTCTGAGAGGTGATTTTGAGAAAATATGGAGCGTATGCATGAAATTCTGGGTGAAACAGCGTGAGTACGTATGTGCAGGACCAATAAATGTCACCAGCCTGTGAGCCCAGGCGCAGGCATCAGCACTGGGCTCATCTACTGATGTTCTTGGCATTGTGGGAGCTGCGAAGGGAGCCTTCCTCCAAGGTTGGGCCCATTTATTCATTTCCGAGGAATTTCTGTCCTGTTTTTGCCTTTCTAAGGGCAGCAAGAAGAAGGCAGAGCCGTTCGGGGCACCGCTGAGTGACAGCTGTCAATCATCGCCGCCGCTCCGCTCGCTGCGCTCTGCCGCCACCCAGCGACCGAGCTGCGAAAAGAGCAGATGTGGGGGAAAAGGATCAAAAACGTCGAGGAGGGGACGAGCAACCGCGCTTTGCTCTCGCTTTGCTCCGAAACGCCGATCTGGGGTGAAAATCAGCGCCAGCTCCGCATGGGAAAGGCACCGAGGCTCTGCGCTGCTCCCGGTTCGGGGCTGGGGTTGATATAGGTTGGATGTTCAGCGATGGGGAACGGGGCACTGGTTTGGGAACCAGTAGAACTGCTTAGAAAAAAGGAATCCACGAGTGATGGTTCCAAAACGTTCCATTTCAGCTTTTGTAGGTGAACTCAATTGCTTTCCTCCATCATTTTGCACCGGGGGCTTCATAGAAGGACAGTAGATAACACCAAAGGCCAACAAATAAGGCTTTGTGTGTTGGGCAACCATTGGGACCAGATGGGATAATGATTTGGGGGATGTAATGTATATGTGATATTTGAAATCCCATGCTAATACCCCGTTGGCCATTGCTCAGTGGTGTCAAGGGGAGTCCAGTGCTCATCTACTTCCTAAATATACAAATAGATAAAGACTGTTGGAGGAAGCAGTCTTTGAAGGACCAGCAATGGACCATGATGATGTTAGAAGGACATCAGATGACACCAGAGGACGTCTGATGACACCAAAGGACATCAGATGACATCAGAAGACATCAGATGACATCAGAGGACATCAGATGACACCAAAGGCCAACAAATAAGGCTTTGTGTGTTGGGCAATCATTGGGACCAGATGGGATAATGATTTGGGGGATGTAATGTATATGTGATGTTTGAAATCCCATGCTAATATCGCACTGGCCATTGCTCAGTGGTGTCGAGGGGGGTCGAGTGCCCACCTTCCACCTAAACATACAAATAGATACAGACTGTTGGAGGAAGCAGTCCTTGAAGGACCAACAGTGGACCATGATGATGTTGGAAGGACGTCAGATGACACCAAAGGACATCAGATGACACCAAAGGACACCAGATGTCATCAAAGGACACCAGATGACACCAAAGGTCAACAAATAAGGCTTTGTGTGTTGGGCAACCATTGGGACCAGATGGGATAATGATTTGGGGGATGTAATGTATCTGTGATATTTGGAATCCCATGCTAATATCGCACTGGCCATTGCTCAGTGTTATCGAAGGGGGGTCGAGTGCTCATCTACTTCCTCCCCATTTTCCACCATCAGCTTCATCACTCAGACCTTTGCTCACGTTCAGCTGCTTTTCCCCAGTTTGGAAGACGTCTGTTGCTCCTTAGGCCACGGGGAGCCACTTCCAAGCCATCTACATGGAATCTGAGGAAGATGTCCTTGCACCTATGGGTGCAGAAGTATTCTATGAAGCCTCCAGCGTGAAACAATGGGAGAAAAGCAATTGAGTTCACCTCCAGAAGCTGAAATGGAACCTTTTGGTCTATCTGATTCCTATCTATCTATTCCTATCGCTCACGGATTCCTTTTGCTAAGCGAATATCCTGCTTCTCAAACGGCTGCAATGGTCCCCATTGCTGAACGCCCAG
>NW_024967868.1:0-2079 GCF_019238085.1 Lagopus leucura
CCTTGGCACCCAAATAAACCTTGGATGGCAGCTAAAGAACTGCTGTACTTTGAGCTCTTGTGCTCTCAGTGGTCAGCTTGGCTGCCCAGAGCCAAAAGATACAGCTGTATGGTGTCAAAGCTTTACCCTTTTCCACCTTTGCACATATTGGTCTCTGTCCCTTACTCGTGGGCAGCAGAAACTATTTTGCCTCTGATGCTGAAAAGTCTCAGCACACCTCCCAGAGTGAACATTTTCAGACTCAGCATAGCAGTGTTCTGGATTTTTTTTTCCCCCATACCAAGAAATAACTTGATTTCAGTATAGTTAATGGTACTTTTGGAGTCTGAAGAAGTTAAAGCATCAATGAGATTTGTCAGATGATAAATCATTGCAATAATTAAAGCCACAGCCTTCATGTTCAAGGAAGATCAGGTGAAGTACAGCTCTGTGATGTCATCTGAAAACCTCTAAGGAGGATATTTGGTATAAAATACTGCTTGAAGGACCTGACTATTTACAGTGGTCGTTTGCAAGTGATTATGAAGGATCAGGTTTATTATTAGCCTTTTTCTACACCAGACACAATGTTACATGTGCCCAGGTGGCCAAGAAGGCCAATGGCATCCTGACTTGTATCAGAAATAGTGTTGCCAGCTCGGAGGTGGTTCTCCCTCCCTACTCAGCTCTCTTGTGAGGCTGCACCTGGAGTACTGTGATCAGTTTTTGGCCCCTCACTGCAAGAAGCACATTGAGGCAGTCTAGAGAAGAGGTCGACTCTCACCTCACCACTGCCTCCTTTCAGGCAGTTGCAGAGAGCAATGAGGTCACCCGAGCCTCCCCTTCTCTAGACTGCCTGAAAGGAGGCAGTGGTGAGGTGAGAGTCGACCTCTTCTCCCATGTAACAGTGATAGGATGAGAGGGAACGGCCTCAAGTTGCACCAGGGGAGATTTGGGTTGGACGTTAGGAAAAGCTTTTTCTCTGAAAAGGTGGAAGGCACTGGAATGGGCTGGTTCTCCTAAGTAATACATTCAATTGCTGGGTGTATGCCAGTTTCTTCCCTTACTGATTTCAGATTTAGCTGGGAGAGAATTACTCAGTGGTTAACACGCTCTGGACAAGATCATGCTGGCCTGGCTTCACACTCCCCTCGCTGCTGATGCTGAATTTAGGTTGCCTGGCTTTATTTCTTGATAGCAGTTGTATAGAGAAGTAATTTTCATGTACTAAATTGGCAGACCAGAGTAGGAATATTGCCTTAATCTAAGATATCATTTTCCAGAATATCTTATTCCGAAGCAATTCAAAAAAGTCTGAGAAGGTAGGTTTGCATCAGTTTCTGAAGAAAACAAATCAAGCTGTACAAATATGTAGAGAAAATATGTAAAAATGAAATTGATGATGATCAGAACACTGGGTTTTGAGGCTAGGAATGATGAAGATTGAATACCGGGTTTAGAGGAATAATGGCTGAAGGAGATGAAGCTTCAGAACCGATTTTATCTAAGGATGCAAGTGAAGCTCAGGGAGCTGGAGAAAGCTCTCTAGTTGACTACCTCTCAAAATGTGACAGAATTGACAGACATAACTGCTGGATTTTCAGAAGGAAAAAAAAAGAAATCCAACAAATCTGGGACACTGGCTACACTTCAGCAGGTACTGTATTTTTATTTATAAAAAGGAAGAAAAATGAATCTAACCAGTGTGGAACAATTAAGCTGACCTCAATAATATCTTAGGGATGTAGAACACATTTTCAGGTGAAAAATTAATGAAAGATATGAAGCAAAATGGATTATAGGATAAAATAAAACATGAATTTACCGAAAGTAGACTAAGCTGAACTAACTCACTGTGCTTTTATTCTTGTGACAGAAATAATTTTTTGCAGACAAGAAGTACTCAGGTCTCTTTGGACCTAAGTAAAGCATTTCCTATAATGGACCACATAGAGAATATTTAGAGAATCAGGTCAAGACGGGTTGGCTAGAAAGCTGTCAGGTCTGAGAGACCCTGCTAAATGATTTATGGAAATAAATCATACAACAGGGAGACCTTCCTGTCTGGAACCATAGTTTAAATACATTTCTCAAGGATCG
>NW_024967869.1:0-1785 GCF_019238085.1 Lagopus leucura
CACAGTCAGCCCTTCAGTGAGGTCTAAGAGAGGTGCAGCCAGGCTCCTCTCATTCCATCATACAACTTAACTGCCCTCACCAGTGCTCCCAGGGCTGACTGGGTCCGTTCCCCAGATGCTCCATCAGTGGTTCAGGCCCTGACTCAACACTCACCAGATAGCATTTCTCAACAAATAACAGCCAAAGGGGGAAATGGTTATTCCCCTGCTGTTTTCCAGGCTGCCCGTAACAATCCCACCTCTGCTGTGCTGGTCGGCAGAGCTGACAACAGGATCTTCTCACGAGCCAGCAGGATGAGGAAGTGAGCAGTGGTTTTGGAAACGTGCCTGCTGTCAAGGAGGCAGTTTGGGCCCACCCCAGCACCATGCATTTCCACCACATGACACGGGAGGTGGCAAAGGTGTTGGAGCCAGTGGACAGCTGGTGGAGGAGGAGAAGCTTGCATGCCTGGCAGTTTGAGGGGACATGAGGTAGCGGCACCCATCACAGCCACGGGCAGCGCAGACAGATGGCATTGGACATGACGTACAGGGTCTTCATGACTGGAGCTTCAGGGGCTGGCCGTGGTCACTGTGGAGAAGGGAAGAGCGTGGTCAGCAATTGTGGAGACAGGGCACCTACCCTGGGCTGCAGCCCCTACAGCAGAGTTGCAGGGTTTCAGGCTGCACAAAAAACCCTCTGTCTGATTTTGTCTTCAGAGTGACTCAAAAACAAACCCCAGCACTGTCACAGCCTGTGCAGAGCACAGCAAAGGAACCCTAAACCTGTCAGCTCCCTTCCTAGACCCCCTCCGATCACTCAAAGCTCTCTCTCTTCCTTCAGCAATCCCACCCTCTCCCAAGGGGGCAAGGACCAAAGGGCTCTTCCTTAGTCAGGAACTCTCCACCTCAAAGCTCTCAAACACCTCAGGCATTTTCAGCTTTGTCATACCAGCAGTGAAGCACATGCACCCACCTGCCACAGCTTCACAAGAAGACACAAATCCCTGCTGAATTACCTGATGGGCCAGATATGTCACACTAACAGGGAGAAAAGAAAAAGGAAAAAACAACTGAGAGATGGAGAAAAAAGGCCCTAACTAAACTAAGGACCTTGGGGCTCTCTCTCATCCACTGGGACGGGCAAACCCTTGGGAAGGAAGAGCACTCAATTTGTGCCAGGAGAGATTTAGGCTGGATGTTCGGAAATACTGCTGCTCCATAAGAGTGGTCGGTGCTGCAAAGGGCTGCCCAGGGAGGTGGTGCAGTCACTGACCCTGGAGGTGCTCGAGGGACATTCAGATGCTGTGTCAAGGGGCATGGATTAGTGAGAACTATTGCTGATTGGTGCATGGGTGGACTGATGATCTCAGATCATCAGTCATCATCAGTTGGAACCAACTGATTTTTTTTTTTCCAACCTTGCAGATTCTAGGATTCTAACATCTTGCTAACTGGCCTACCGTGCCTGTTACCATCTTCCGGACCTGCTTCTTCACGCTGGCAGATGAATTTCTTTGCTACTTTCCTCTCTGCCCCAATGGCAGGAAAGTCATCACCTCCACTTGACAGGCCGGAGCAGTAGCAAGTTGTACTTGTGAGTTTTTCAAGTCCCTTTTAATCCGCAGAGGGAATAAAAACACCCAAACAAAAAGACTGCAGTGGGGCTTTCTCTAGGACACCGGTTGTCTCAGCACAGTTCAGTTACTTACAATGCACACAGCACCTACAAAAGCTTTGCGCTCCAACAAGGAAGGAAAACAAATCCAGCATGCTCTGCAGAGCTCCCAGCTCGCAATAGGTGAT
>NW_024967870.1:0-5387 GCF_019238085.1 Lagopus leucura
GTTGATGTGAGTTCCCTTCTCCAGAGTGCGCCTTTGGGAGTTCCCTTTGCTTCCCCTGGAATCAGGGAAAGCATTGCAGCCTGAGGATTTTCACTTGTTCCAGGAGGCCAACAACATGAAAAGAGCATTTTGTGGCCGTGTCAGACCTCCTGCGAGATTGCCGGTATGGCACAAGACACAGCAACAACCACTTTATTCTTCCAGGTGTGGATGATGAAGGACGTGCAAACGCCGAGCAAGTTAAAGATGCACGGAAGTTGTACCTGGAACTTGCCATATCTGTCTCGGTTTCCCTGTTGCTAGCGATGATTCTGTGCTGTCTTCTTTTCTGGTGGTGCAGGAAGAGAAAGCAGTGAGTTGTTGTTCACCCCCACCCACATCCCGCCCAACTCTTACTGCAGGTCTGCCGTGAGCCAGGAGGCATTTCTAGTTAAAGCAGCACAGAGAGGCCGGTCAGCCGTTGGCTACCATGGTCTGAGATCAGTGCTGTCAGATGTTGGAATGGCGCGGCCATTCCTGCAGCCAGTTCTTAGTGCTGGGCCTGAGATGGGCTGAGAGCCGAGGGCGGCTCTTTGCCATTGAGGAAGGAGAGCAGGGGCTCTGCTGCGCCCTCAGCACGTTCCTCTCTCCACAGGCGCCTCGCTGCAGCTGATGGAGCGCAGGACGATAGCAGCAGCTACAGCTCGCAGTCAGAGGAGGAGTCTGCTGACCTCGAGTGGCCCGATGGACGGACAAACCACCAACCATCTGTGCGGGAACAACCTGCCCACCAGCCGCAGGGCACCAGCAGAGCGGCCCCTGCCAGGCTGAACAGCCGCCGGGCTCAGCTAGCCCCGCCTCGACCCCCGCCGCCCCCCAGCTCGGGCTCCGCATCGCGGGGGATGAGCGACAGGCCCAGCAGCCCCCAGCCACAGCGGGCATCAACGCCGCCCCCCCGTCCTCCTCCACCATCCTTCAAGGGACAGAAGGAACCCGCCCGGGGTGGAGGCTTGCGGTCATCGGCCAGCAGCGAAACAATTGCTCCCCGGCAGAAGAGCGACAGGCCCAGCAGCCCCCGGCCGCAGCGGGCATCAACGCCGCCCCCCCATCCCCCACCACCATCCTTCAGGGGACAGGAGCGGTCCCCTCAGCGTGTCGGCTCGCGGGCATCATCCAGCACCTGGATAACTGCTGCCTCGGGGAAGTCTGAGAGGCCTGGCAGCCCCCAGCCCCCCCCAGCACTGCCACTGCCCTCCCCCTCCTCTCCACCATCCTTTAGGAGGTGGGAGCAGCGCCCCCAGGGTGTCAGCTTGGGGGCATCATCACACCCCTGGAAAACCACTGCCAGGGGGAAACAGACCAGGCCCGGCAGCCCCCAGCCCCCCCCAGCACCACCTCTGCCATCCCCGTTCCCTCCATCACCTGTCAGGGAATGGAGGCGATCTGTGCAGAGTGCAGGCTCGGAGAAACAGTCGGACAGGACAGCCGCTGCCAGGGGGAAGCAGGACCGGCCCAGCAGCCCCCGGCCTCCCCAGGCACCGTCACCAGCCTCCTGTTCCCCACCACCATCCTTCAGGGGACGGGAGTGGCCCCCTCAGGCACCCCCACTGCCCTTCCGCTCCTCTCCACCATCCTTTAGGAGGTGGGAGCAGCGCCCCCAGGGTGTCAGCTCGGGGGCATCATCACACCCCTGGAAAACCACTGCCAGGGGGAAACAGACCAGGCCCGGCAGCCCCCAGCCCCCCCCAGTGTCACCTCTGCCATCCCCATTCCCTCCATCATCCATCAGGGAGTGGAAGCGATCTGTGCAGAGTGCAGGCTCGGGGAAACAGTCTGACAGGACAGCCGCTGCCAGGGGGAAGCAGGACCAGCCCAGCAGCCCCCGGCCTCCCCAGGCACTGTCACCAGCCTCCCGTTCCCCTCCACCATCCTTCAGGGGACGGGAGTGGCCCCCTCAGGCACCCCCACTGCCCTTCCGCTCCTCTCCACCATTTTTCAAGGGACAGCAGTGGCTGCCCCAGCATGACAGGCCTGGCCGCCCCAGGTCCCCCCAGGCCTCCATGCTGCCCTCCCCCTCCTTTCCACCATCCTTTAGGAGGTGGGAGCAGCCCCCCCAGGGTCTTCGCCAGGGGGAATTATCCAACAGACCGACAACTGCGGCCTGGGGGAAGCGTGAGCGGATCAGCAGCCCACAGCCGCCCCGAGCTCCATCCTCTCCCTCCCCTCAAGCATCTTTCAGGCGGTGGGAGTGGCCCCCCCGGGGTGTCAGCTCAGGGGCTTCATTAGATAAGTGGAATACCACTGCCAGGGGGAAACAGACCTGGTCCAGCAGCCTCCAGCACACCCCAGCACTGCATCTGCCCTACCGCTCCTCTCCGCTCTCCATCAGGAGGTGAGAGCACTCCCAGCATGTGGGTTTACAGACACTGACATCCACAGAACCACTGCTGTCATGTACCTGAGATTACCAGCCTCCTCAGTACCAATAAACAGAAAATAACACCACAGCTGTCCACGTGCTGTTGTCGCGTCATTACCTGACCCGCTGCCAGACCTTGTGTGCCACTTGGCATTGGCAGACGGCGATAATACGAGTGGGAATGGCTTTAAACTCAAAGAGTGGAAATTGAGGTAGATGTGCAGAGGAAATTCCTCTCCCAAACGCAGCGAGGCCCTGGCGCAGGGTGCCCAGAGGCTGTGGGTGCCCTACGTCCCGTCTCGGGCAGGGGACAAGGGTGGGAGTGCATGATGCAAAAGCACCAGCGCTCCTGCGTAAGGTTCAGCAGACAGCAGGCGCCGTCCTGCTCTGAGCAGCAGGCAATCGTTTGCTCTGCAATAGGAACCAAGCAAGAACTATTAGCACATTTTCTTCCCCCTCCATTTCTTTTGGCTCTGTGGGCTGGATCGAGAATCTGAAAGTGGAGAGAGATGGGAGGAAGGCAGTGCTGCAAACCTGGTGTGCCTGCTGCCACTGCTCACTGTGATTGCAGTCACCTTATCAGAGGCGCAGTCCATCCTGCTACCAGAAGCAGAGCTCGGCTGCCAGCATTGCACCCTGCAGCCCCTCCCAGCACCTGCCCTGCGTCACTGATTTTCAGGATCCTGCAGGGGGTGCAACATTCCCCTGTTTCCTCCCAGCTCTCAGCGCTCCTCAGGAGCTGTGGCCACAAATAAAGCAGCCATCAGTCAGCTGGAAAAGGAAGGAAGGAAGGAAGGAGGAAAGAGAAGAAAAGAAAGAAAAGAAGAAGAGAAAGAGAAGAAGAAGAAAAGGCAGTGAATTCTCTCTTTGTAGCACTGGTTTTGTGGCAGTCATTGTGAGGTTTGCCTTGCTTTCCCTCTGGGTTCTCTGCACGTGCCCCTTTCTGAAATTGTACTTCTCACTGGGGAAACCCCCTCACAATCTTTCCTCTTCACCTTTAGACTGGACATCAGGAAGGACATAAGGAGTCTTTAGATTGCACATAAGGAAGAAGACTGTGAAATAAGGGTGGCACTGGAACAGGGACACTGAGGGACCTTGGGGATCTCTGGAGCCCCGAGATCTGTGGATGGATGGGATGAGGGCACCATCCCTGCCCCGTTCCAGGGGGCCCATTGCCACCCCACAGCTTCCCTCATGCTTTGTGGGGCTGTGCCGAGGAGGAGGGTCTTGAGGTGCCCTAGGGATGGCCCAGGGTCACTGTGCAGATGGGACAGGGGCTGTGGCTGCTGCCTCCAGGGGCCAACGTCCTGCCCTGGGCTGCTGCCAGCCCCTCTCCTGCCCAAAGTCCTGGGGCACAAACCCTGCTGGGACGAGGCTTCTCCTCGGTCAGTGGCAGCTTTTGACATCCTCTGCTGACCCATGGAGTCTATTGAAGGAAGTGAAGACCCTGATGATCTCCGACATCCTCCAGAGATCAATAAAGCCCTCAGCAAAGCTACGCTCTGTGGCCGTGTCCTCGTCCCCACGCTCAGCAGAGACCACTCGTGTCTGTCCCTGCCTGGCAGAGGCCACCCCTAAGGCTGGCAGGGTCCCCAGCTCCGTGCCCCGCACCCCACGTCCCGCACCCCACGCCTCTCCATCATTGCAGGCGTGCAGCCGTCCCCGCGGCGACGTGGCGGAGTCTCCATGGCGCGTGACGTCATCATCCTGCGACCCGAGGAGGCGGCCGTGCGGAAGTGGCGCGGGGGAGTCCGGGGCTCCGAGCGCCGCCCCGGCTTCTACAGGTGGGCATTCGGGGGGCGCCGGGGTTCAGGTGCCGGGAGGCCGCTGCCGCTCTGCGTTGTCCCCGCCGGGTCTCTGCAGTGCTCGCGGCTTCCGCTCGGCGGGGTCGGCTGCCCCGCGTCTCCGCGCCTCCCCCCCTCTCTCCCCTGCCGCTGATGGCCCGCACCCCCCGGTCCCTCTGTGTGACCCCGGGGTTACGCCCTCCCCCCGGTCCCCTCCCCTCCAGTTCCCCCATTCTGATCGCTGCAGTCCTCTTCCACCCCTCCCCTCTGTGCCTCCCCCATTCCGATCCCCAGGGTCATCGTCCCCCCCCCACTCCCTCATCCCTCCCCAGTGCCCCGTTCTGATCCCAAGTGTCCCCCCACCAGTCTCCCCATTCTGTCCCCTAGAGTCCTCCCCCATTTCCAGTCCTCTCTATCCGACCCCCAGAATCCCCTCCTCCCATCAACTGCCCCCACTCCAAATCCCCCATTCTGATCCCTAGAGTCTCCTCCCACCCCCATTCCCCTCTATTTGACCCCCAGGGTCCCGTATCCTCCCTTCTCCTCCCACCTCCTGGCCCCTTTTTCTGACCCCTAGAGTCCCCTGTACCCCCCTGTGTTCTCCTCACTGACCCCTGGAGTCAGTTCCCCCATTTTGAGCTCCAATCCCCCCCCAACCAGACCCCTTTTCTGCCCAATAGAAGCCTCCACAACCCCTGGCTCTTCCCTCCCACCCTCCCTCCACCCCCAGATACTCTTCCTGCCTTGTAGAGACTCTGTTCACCCCTTTCCCCCCACAATCCACTAAGTTTCCCCCCAGACTCTTTTTCGACCCCATAGACATCCCACTCTCCTCTTCTCCCCCCCAATACTACCCTAAGGTCTCCCCCAGACTCCCACCCCATAGAAGCCCCCCACAACCCTCCAGATTTCCTCTGCCACCCTCTCTCTACTCCCAGACCCCCTTTCCTCCCAATAAAGACCCAACTCACTCCTTTTTTCCCCCCACATAACTCCCTGTCCACTCCGTGACCGCCCTTCCTGCCCTACAAAAGCCCCCTTTTCCCCTTTCAACCCCTCAAGTTCCCCTCCACAATGTACCTCTCCATCCCCAGGCCCCCTTTTCACTCACAGAAGCCTTGTTCTCCTCTCTTCCCCCTCGCAACCCCCTCTCACCATTCTCAGACCCCCTTTCCACGTCATAGAAGCCCCCCACAATTCCT
>NW_024967871.1:0-3065 GCF_019238085.1 Lagopus leucura
AATGTGTCCCAAATGGATTTGTCACCTTCGTGTGATTCGAAATGAAGATAAAGACAGACAGAGGTGATGGCAAAACTCTCCTTTAACATCCATGCTGACACCCAGACAGATCTGCTCCTCTGCAGGGAGATCTGTCTGGAAGGAGGGACAGGTACGGGTGGCATCATAAATAAACCCCTGTGTGAAGAGATTCTGCCAGTGCTACTGCCTGAAACGTGGGTTTTATGTGAGACTACATCGAAATGTTGTACAAAATCTGCCATTTCTGTGGCATTTGCAAGGAGAGCAGTGCTAGAGAATCGAGCATGCATTTTTCAGAAGCTCTCTCCAACTCTGGCTGATTTAGATTCAGCAGCACTGACAGCTGCACTGAAGGATGAAACATTACAACGCAGAAGTCACTTTTTTGCATTGTTTGTGGGAACGAAGAAGAAAAATGGCAGAGGAAGGCAGTGAACACTGAGGTAGAGGGCTGCAAGCTGTCAGAGCAGGATCCGGGGGGAAGTCATGTGTGGGAACCAGAATAATGTTTGTGCTGCTGAGCCAGGAGCCATTCTGAACCTCTGCATTGCTTTGAAAGGCAAATTGACATTTCGCACACTCTACCCTTCAAAGGACAGCTCGAGGTTTTCTACCTACCCCTCTGCCGTGGCATTTTCTCGCTGTGCAAACGCTGCTGAGGAAAGCTGCGCTGACACACGTCCTGTTGATGCAGATCTGCAGGAAGAGGCAGCTTGCTGTTAGTGCCGAGGTACAACGGCAGGTGTTGGAACAGGGCACCGACTGGTGAAGGAGGATGAAATTACAGAGCCTGTTCCTTTGTTCAGGGCTTTCCATCCCCTCTCTCTAAAGAAGCAACAAGGGGAAGGAATAGGAGCAAAAAAGGAAGGTCTTGTGTTTCAGGTCTGAGCCAAACCCAAGGGGAGGCTGAAGAAACCCAACTGAGCATTGCAGCGTGCGCAGAAACCAGTTCTGCTTCAGGAGTCGTTTGTTTGCTGCAAAAACCCAATGGCCTGTGTGAAGCCCCCCTTGTGCCCGCTCTGCTCACACCCCTCCTTCAGTACCTGCCCAAGGCCAGGGAGGATGGATGGGTTGTGGATGGACCCCTCACAACCGCCCTGATCTTCATAGGTGTGCGCTCAGTGAATAACGTGGAGCCTCCTCGTACCTTCAGGAGGCACACAGCTGTCTCCTCTGGGCAGGAGGAGATTTATTTTCAGCTTTTGGCCTTGCAAATTAATTGGTTTTGCAATGACTGCAGCGAGAGGCATGGGACCCATCTCTTCTGAAAGGGGAAGTCTACCAAGGGCTCCTTCCCTTGCCACTCAGCACGCGTGTTTTTCTCAGAACAGTTCTCTGCCATCTGGTAGCAAGAAATGCTCCTTCAGTACGTCACCGCCTCGACAGGACTTTGGCATTCTGAGTGCCTCGCAGGGAAGAAATGAGTCCTATTCTTGGAAGAACATTCACAATGCTTTTGTGTGCACAGCAAAGAAAGGTTGACTTTGATTGGTTGCTTCCAAAGGAGCGGAGAGTCTTTTACTTCCCTTTTCTAATGGAAAGACAGCTGTGTGCTGCCAACAACAAAAGCTACGACGACGCACTGCTGTTTTCCAGCTGCTAAGGGAGGACTTAAACAGACGGGGGCTGACATCAGAGGTCACGAATGTTTTCTTTAGGAAGAAAACCCTTCCCTTTAACCCCCGTCGTGCTCTATTCGAGCTGTCTGTGGGTACCTTGTTTGTGCCACACGACGTGCCGTCCTTCACCGAGCCGTCGTCAGGCGTGTCGAAAGGCAGGTGGAACTCGAGCCCCCAGCAGAGCCGGTTGTTCAGGAAGGTCTGGACCACGGTCTCGCCGTCTTGCCGGATTGGCACTCTTTTGATGTTAGTGCACTGCACTCTCCCGCACAGGATGTTCCTGAGATGGACAGACAGACAGACAGACAGACAGGCTGCTGCAAGGTCTGCAGGGACGTCAGAGGGCGCAGTGATCCGTGCTGGTGTTGACACGGACCCTCCTGCCGGCTGGTGCTGGTGCCTTGGGCCAGGCAGGCTCAGCCCTTCGGGAGCTTTCAAGAAGTCACAGAGATGCTTCCCACTTGTTTTGAGCCTTGCTTTTCCTACCTTTCACCTGTTTTTTTTTTTATAAAGCATGAGAAATACTGATATTTCTGCTGGGAGGATTTAGGTATCGTTCCTCCGAAGCTCATCTCTGTGGCCAGAGGTGGCCAGAGTGAAGCTCGAGTTCTGCTTGTGCAGTGCTCAGCATGAAAAGTAGGCTGAATGATGAATTTTCATTCTGGTGCCTGCTCCAATGACAGCAGTGTCCCAGTTGTTGGTGAAACACCAAAGTGCAAGTGTGAAGGAAGGCAAGGTAGGCAAAGAATCAGCGAATGCCTTCAGTTGGAAGGACCTTGAAATCATCTGCTTCCAACCCCCTGCTGTGGGCACAGGAGCCACCTCTGGGCACAGGGAAGATCCCCAATGTAGGCAGATCTCCTTGGTCTCGAACCATTGTCCTGATCAAATCCCACAGGACGGGGATGGGAAGGAAAGCTTGGGGAGTGATGTGCTGAAAGGCGGAGGACAGCGCTGTGCAGGACAGTGTCCTCTCCAGGGGTGTCCCTCAAGGTGTGCTTTCAGGACATACCGACTGACCACAGCTGCAAATGGTGGCAGTGCTGAAAGGAAATAGCACTAAAGGTGGAAGAAAAAAAAAACAAAAACAGGGGGGTTGGAGAAGAGCTTATCAAACGGAAAAGGAAAACGCGGTGCAGCCAGTTGACCCCTTGGAAAAGGGAAGCTGGGAACCTTTTGTGCCCAAATCCCAGCGACAAATGAGGCTGAATCTCTCTCAGGAAAGGGTCTGAGTGCCTCTGGTGGCGATGCCACCAGCACTTTGGCCACAACAACCCCATGCAGCGTTACAGGCTTGGGGATGAGTGGCTGGATGAGTGAAGAAGAGAAGGACCTGGGGGTGTTGGTTGGTGCTGGGCTGAACATGAGCCCACAGTGTGCTCAGGTGGGCAAGAGGGCCAGCGGCAGCCTGGGCTGCATGAGGAA
>NW_024967872.1:0-1101 GCF_019238085.1 Lagopus leucura
TTCCAACCTTGGGGATTCTATGATTCTATGATTGACTCGAACTCTGAGCTTTTCCACCTCGTTCTGAGCCCTCCAGCAGAGGCCAGTGGCCAATCTCGGCTCATCCGAGCCCCCAGACCCAGAGGTTTTGAAGGTCGTGTGTTTGCCAAGCGTAGGAATTGTCCTAAAAACAGGGATTTGGGGTTTTTGGAAGCTGACCTGCTCCCGATCCGAGTTGATGATGACCAGGTGAGCACCTTGGTCGTCACAGATCTCCTTTGCTTCCCTCCAGCTCATCCTCTCGGTGGAGAAGGAATAGCAGCTCCCTTCGAAAGCCTTCCAACCAGCCAAGCACTGCTGACCCGGGATCACTTTGCACATCCGCGCTGGAATGAGAAGGAAAACAACCCCAAAATCGGCAGGGATCACCCCAAGATTTGCCACCCTTAAGCCTGGTGTTGGGTTTGTTATATTGGGGCTGTTGGACTGTTTCACGATGAGCACATATGGGAGTTATTCAGCACTGTGGTCGGTGCTTGGAACAGTGCATGCATTGGCCTTGAGGAAGAAATTCTGAAGGAATCTCAGCTACCCTGGAAGCTATTGAGAATGCCACTAGGAATGCCTTGGTGTCAATCCAAAGGGAAGTTTCCTCATTAAGTCCTACAGAACAGGATGGCATTGGATTCCGTTAACGGCCAAAGCAGGTGGGATGGTGTAAGGTTATTAATCAAATATGGTTATTAATCAAAGTTGTTGCGTTTATATTGATGAATCCCGAAAGGTGGAAAGGGATTTGGAAGCAATATGCAAACACAAAGGTGTTGCATTGGGTGTCAGAAGACGAAACATCGTTTGGATTTGCAGAAGTATGGAGGCATTAACGAGCTGGCTACTAAATCCTGCTTGGCTTCAGCAGTTGTTTGCTGCTTTGATAGTTTTAGCCATATTGTTTGTTATCACTTGCATCATGTATCTGACAAGCAGACTTTGGAGGGTATATAAGATGCTGTTGAATTGCAATAAATGCCAATTTGCAGCATCCCCCATATTGGTGACTGTGTTGCAATGGGCCTAGCGAGGAGAGATGGCAGGTAGAGCAAGGAGAGATGGTGGGTAGAG
>NW_024967873.1:0-1233 GCF_019238085.1 Lagopus leucura
AAGAACTGTAAAATTCCCTCCTCCCCATTTTTAATGTGTGAATAAGCGTGTTATGTTGATACAGCATTATGACCACAGCAAACAGAATCAATTTAAATTTAACTTGTGCAATGTTTTGTCCTTTCTGTTCATTGGTCACAAATATTGCATCAGATATCAAGTTCTACTAAAATACATTATCAGTGTTAGAATTATAATTTTAATTCTTTCTTAAATGCTTTTACAGTTTTTCAGTCCCTTAGTTATAATTATTGTATTACTTTATATATATATACAGATTATTATAGTTGTCACTCAACTAGAATAGGTGCTGATATTTTTTAGTGTATTTATTTAAAAAATCATGAATGCAGCATTGTACATTCAAGTTAATCCTTTGTGTATGGAAGGGAAGCTATTGCATTGACAATCATACAAATCTGGGGTGTACAGTGTTAGTTACCTTTTAATAAAAGGTTCTATGATGATAATTCTTGAAGAATTTTTAATCTCTATTCTGCATCGTCTTCATTCAAAGCAGTTGTGTTCGTTGCGGAGAAATTCAGAATGTGGGTTTTAGTAGCTAGTATTATTCTTTGTTTATTTGGTCCATTTATGTGAAATATTATCCTTAATATTAACATAATTTTAAGCTATTAAGTGACTCTTTGTGTAACCTCTCTTCCTCTGAGAGGGGCAGTATATTTCTGATAGTTAGCTCATGAGGAAAGGTAAGCTAACTCATACTTTACAACTGCTACTGAGAGCTTGAGTTTCCATCACAAATACTGCAGAGTATTCAACTTGAAGAGCTTCTTTGTTCGCAGCAGATCAATTGAGCTGTTTAATGTTTTTATTTTATATATTGTGCACAATGCTATTTTCTCTTTAGAGGAGGACTTGAAATTAAGGACTGAAGTTGCTTGTAAGAACTTCTGAAGAGATTGTGCCCAGTAAAATTTCATAGCTGCAAGCATTTTATGGTAACACAGACAACAAACAGGGTATTCAGCACTGAAAAAAATTGTTTTTAAAAGTTGCAAGGGAAATTTGTTTTAAAAACCTATTTTTATTTTCACGGAAATTTGGTGCAATATTTTACCAGTCAACCTTGCCATTTTGTACAGTTTTGTGTAGGATTCAACATTTGTGGTGAAACTTTCATGAGATACTTCTCTTTGTAATAATATCATCATAGCTTCTTTCCCTTTCCCTTTCCCTTTCCCTTTCCCTTTCCCTTTCCCTTTCCCTTTC
>NW_024967874.1:0-10885 GCF_019238085.1 Lagopus leucura
CTGACACCAGATGTGAGGCTGTGCCATGGGGCTGCAGTGTGGGGCCTGCAGCTCAGAAAAGCCCCTGAGCACGGCGGAGGTGGTCTGTGATGCCATCAGAGCATTATACACCAACAATTACAAACACCTGCAAAAGCAAACAAGAACCACGTTCTGCAGTGATAAGAACCCACAGCTTAGCAGACAGGAGCATAAGGCTTAGGAAAAAGTTGCATTTCAGAGGTTGGTAGGGAATTTCACATCACACAGAGGCACCAAAACCAGAGCTTCTAACCACAGTGTTACCCAGGAGTCCCACCAGGCAGTGCTGGCATGATCTGGCGTGTGATTCCAGAACAAGGCAGCCCAGTATAAGGCATCAGGCAGTGCTGAAGAGATCTGCATTAAGGACAGGTCATGCCTTCATAGGTACCATTCCAGTGACAGCACACTGTCCAGAGGAAGGGCTCGACGTACAACCCTCAATGATTTACACTCCCACCAGTCAAGTCAGACAGACCAAGACTACGATGCTGACCTGTAACCAGGCACAGTGCAGCTAGAGCTCCTTGTGCAGGCACCAGAGGCAGCTTCCCCACCTCCAGATCTATAGGCAATATCCTCGAGTACTGTGTCCAGTTTTGGGCCCCTCACTGCAAGAAAGACATCGAGGTCCTGGAACGTGTTCAAAGGAGGGCAACAAAGCTGGTGAGGGGTCTGGAACACAGGCCATATGAGGAGAGGCTGAAGGAGCTGGGAATGTTCAGCCTGGAGAAGAGGAGCTCAGGGGAGACCTCACTGCTCTCTGTAACTTCCTGAAGGGAGGCTGTCGTGAGCTGGGGGTCGGCCTCTGCTTTCGTGTCATCAGCAATAGGAGCAGAGGGAATGGTTCCATGCTATGGCAGGGGAGATTCAGGCTGGACATCAGGAAGTATTACTTTTCAGAAAGGGTGGTCAGGCACTGGAATGGATGCCCAGGGAGGTGGTGGAGTCACCGACCCTGGGGGTGTTAAAGACTGGATGTTGTGCTGAGGGACATGGTTTAGTAGGAGCTGTTGGTAAGAGGTGAACGGTTGGACTGGATGAGCTTTTAGGTCTTTTCCAAACTTGGTGATTCTATGATTCTATGGTTTACATTAATTATCCTAAGTCACTATTCAAAGCAATGAATAAGCTGTTTAGAGAGAATAAATAAAAAGAGAGAAATCCCCAAGATCTTCTACTTCTCACAAGCCAGGAAATGCAGCAGGCATCCCTTCATCCTCACCACCACAAAGTGTCAGCAGTCCCAGCAGTGCCTGTCTCCAGTCCTGCCCCTTTCGAGTCCCTCTCCTGCCTCTGATGTAGCCCTGACCAGGCCCTGTTCTGCCCCTATTCTGTTTAGCCCATTCCTGTTCTCGTCTTGTCCCTGATCCTCCACCTCACCTTGCCTGTGTTCCTGTCCCTATCCCGACCCTACCACTACCTCCACACCTACCCCCACCCTTTTCTTTATCCTCCTATCACTGCCTGTCCCTCTCTTTTCCCTCTCCTGCCCATCTCTCCTGCCCCTGTCCCTATCACTCATCCTGCCCCTACCCCTACACTTTTCCCTATTGCCCACCCCTCTCCCTCTCCTGTTTCCTTCCTTTCCCTATCCTTGTGCTGTCCTTGCTCCAGGCCACTGACAGAATCCCCTGGCAGCCCACCACAAAGTTGAAGGGAAATTGTAAGCCAGGGGAACAGAAGTGTGATGAATGAGAGGGGAGGACAGAGAGGGCAGAAGAGAAGAAAGGACACAGGTAAGAGGAGCACAGCTAATGGGGCAGGGGAAAGCAGGAGATGGCAGGGGAGAATGGACAAGAGGGAAGAGCAGAAAGGCAGTGAAAATAGGATTCCTTGAAAATAAGTGTTTACAGCTTTATTGCAAGACAGGATGCCTCACAATAAGATGGATGGTTTTCCAATTCCTGAATTACAGAGGATACACAAACTGAGAGGGGTTAAAAAACCTAGCAAGAAAGTGCCACATTCTAAAGCAAACGGCCCAGGAACAATTCCAGCTACTGCGCTCCCTGGAGAGCCTCAATGGGACTCTCATCTGCTCACAGGGCCCAACGCGAGAGGATCAGCTGCTCTGGGGGAGAAGGATTGGGAACCATGTTCCAGTTTGTATCCTTGGAAGGAGGTTAGGGAAGCAGCTCCACGTAAAGACAAGAATGAAATGATGGCCAAGCTCCAATGCAACGGGTGCAGGACCAACAACCCCTCGTGGAGCTCCAAATATTTTAGAAAAACGGGTCCTCGCAAACTGTAAGAGCCTTAAATGACCCTGGAACAGAGGCCTCCTTAACATATGGGAACCCCAAGAAACGTGAAGGACAACTGGTAATTATTATAGGGTTGGGAGGGAAACAAACTGAAAATGTACAAACACAAATAGAAATGAGAATAGGAAACCTCCCACAACGGCTGCATCCTGTGATGACTGTCCCCGCCCCAGAATACATCGCAGGGATGGGCATTCTAAAATGACTAACACTGAATCTCCCCAGTGCTCAGCCCCAGTTTGGAATAAGGAATTGCATTCGTGCTCCGACAATTTCAGTGGGAAAAGTAACAATGCCTGCTGTGCAGATTCCTGCTGCAACTGAAGTAGTGACAGTGAAACAGTACAGGACCTGGAGGGGGGAGCATGAAGAGATATAAAGGACAATTAATGATTTATTGGGTGCAGGAGTTTTAAGTCAGCTACTACAGCTCGGAACAATCCAACATGGCCTGTCAAAAAGCGGTGGGTTGTGGGAGGAATTAAACAAGCTCACCCAACCTCTCACAGCAGCTGCAGCAGGTAGTGTTGCTTTAACAGAAGAAGCTCAGAACCATTCCAGAGCAGAGCATGCTGTAATTGATTTAGCTAATGCTAGCTTATTCATGATCCTGACTGCAGAGGAACGCCTTCCCGTGGCAGAGGTGACAAGATCCTGTCTGTAGATTGCCTCAGGGACGGCTGCACAGCCCAACCATCTGCCACAGAACTGTGGCTGAACATCTGCATGACACCAAACTGCCTCCTCACATGCAAACAGTTCATTATGTAGATGACGTCCTGACTAAGGCAAACCGAGGAAGGGGTGCAACAAATGCTGGAATTGGTTGTGGATCAGATGAAACAGAAAGGCTGGGAAATTCATCCTACTGAAATTCAAAAAGTGACATTTTTAGGAATTCAGAGGCATTTTGGGCATTGGGAAATACTACCCAAAACTCAACACAACATTTTAGACTTGGCAGTACCCTGTAATAAGAATGAGGCACAGCAGTGTATATTGGGCTGTTTGATTTTTGGAGACAGCACGTTCCATACCTAGGACAAATTTTAACCCTGTTGTTTATATACAAAGTGACAAGGAAGAGTTGGAGGGGGAAACAAACAGCAGGTTGCCTTTGAATTAGCAACAAAGGCTCTTCAAAGGGCCTCAGACTTAGGGCCCATGCAAAAAGCAGAAACAGAGTTAAACGTGTCTGCAAATGGGGCACGTGCCAATTGGAGCTTCTGGCAAAAACATGGAAAGAAAAAGGTTCCCTTGGGTTTTGGAGGAAAAAAACTCATGTCATGAGAGGAGTAATGGATGCAGATTATCAAGGATGAATCAAATTCCGTTCAACAGCGGTGAACAAGATTTAATTAAACCCAAGATTTAATTCAAACCCATGATAGAACAATTACTGATATTGCCAGTTTTAAAACAAATTGTGAGAAAAGGAGATCCACCTCACATCACCACCGCTCTGGAGAACTATGTACGTAGTACATAATTTTATTTTGCAGATCCTGCATGATTGGATTTACCCGCCTACCAGCACGGTCCATTTGGAAAAAGACACCATCCATGTGCCTGGATGTGAAGAACGGCCTCACCTGAAATTATCCCCAGTGCCTGCTGTCAGAGCTTGTGACCTGAGTGCAGTGATGGCATTGCTAACGGCACGTTGCCACTGTGACCAAGGCACAGGTTGGATGAACAGATTGATAACTTTAGGACAAGGTTGAACAACTTTGCTCTTCCTTGCTAACTGCCATGTGTGTGGAGGCCCAGGAGGATGGGAACACTGGCCGTAGATGGCCTGCGCAACCCAAATGGTGGGACAGCAAAATGAGTGCAGCCCATGAGGGAACAGAGCTCTGGGCCAGGACAGCAATCCCTGCCAGATGCAGCAATACAGAGAAATGATCAGAGAAACGGGGAAAAATACACAGAAATTGAAACACGACCAGATTACTTCACATGTCCCACACCTGTGGTGACTCAAAGACCACACCTGCCACGTCTTACACAGCGAGGCTGTGTCCATACCAGAATTAAGTTTTGACACGAGATTTCTGACTTACGAATATTAAAGCCTTCTTCATAGTTTGAAGGAAAGGGCTGAGCTGCTGGAGGCTCTGCTCAGCTACATTTCTGCCCGTCTCAAGTGCAGTTCAAGTGTAGATTTCATACACAGCAAGGTGTGAAGAAAAGCTCTCCCTCCAGTCCTAGAGTTAAAGAAAGTTCAAGCAGTAAATATCAAGCTATAACAAAGTCCAAGCTTCTGAGTTCAAGGACATCCTCTGAAGCCTGATTTAAGGCAATAAAATTCACCTTCTTGCCTCAGGTTAATATCTCCAAGCTATTTTCAAAGATCTTTTCATTTCCTCCCGATACATTTGCATACAGCTAGTAGAACAAACAGAGCTAATAAAGAGACCCAAACACACACAGTGAAGGCGTGAAAGTCCAGCAGTTCCAGCAGTGGGGGAAACACGCACCTGAGATCAGAGACTGCAGGGAATGCTCCTTTGTGGGTGGGATTTAAGTCACACCAGGCACAACGCTCTGCTTTTGAGAAAGGCTGCTTTAACAGCACGCCGTCTGGGAAAGCACACTCTAACCAGGTTTGTGAAAAGCCTCCCAAATCCTCACAGTCTTACTGCTCTGGGAAGCACGAGGTTCTCTTCTCAAAAACATTTCTTACCAGTGCATCCAGCGAGCACAGACATCCGATGTTGTGACAAAGAACATGGGCAGAGACCAGCAGGTTGGAAGGTTGTCACCTTCGGGCCGGATCAATACTACAGATATCCGGCAAGCCCTTCTGTAGCAGAAACACGACTGCTAAAGCTGAGTAACGTCCAGTGGGTGAGTACGAGTAAGGTGAGGCTCAGCACAGTGCTGAGGGATCCGATACTGACATGTCATTGCAATTCAGTGCACAGGTTGGAAAGGCAGTAAGGTGGGCCCGAAGATGGAAAAGGACACCCGTGTGCTGCACTGTCACGCTGGAACCACGTCAATCACTACTCTCAAAGCGTGTATCTGCTAAAAGGCTGCAGTGTTTGAGACCTCCAAAACAATCTGCATCACCAGACTAATCAGCACTTTATGAATGCACACCAAAGACCCCAAAGTTCCTCTCAGAAGAGACGAGTAAAACATCCTTACAATACTTCCACATACAGGAATCTACTTCTGACTTTGTAATTCCGTATTATAAAACAAAAGAAGGCTTCTTTCTTGCAATACCAATTCTTAACAGCAGTTTTACAATCGAGTATGAGAACTAATCCACTTACCTTTACAGGATGGAGTTACTCAAGAATACCAGAGTTTGCAGATTCGGAATGCCACACCTGAGGATTTTTCAGAAACTACTGCAATGAAACACAACATTAAATAAAAAATAACCCAACACAGCCATGTAATCTAAACTGACCTTGAAAGCTATCAGTGTCTAACTACTGTTTTCCTGTAGTTGTGGATCTCATTAGCAGCCACCAATTTACTCAGCCAGCCTTTATAAACCTTACTTTTTCATAACTACACAAGGGCTGATCCAAAAGTAATGCCTCCTGTCTTATAAAGCTGGCCCACAACATCACAGGTGGACGCTGGTGGGATGACAGCAGAGGCTGAACCTTCCTGCCAGCATTCAGTTACATTTTGCAGCCGTGCCACAGACGGCAGCAGAGGGCCAGAATGGCAGCACAGCACCTGGCTCGGAAGTGCTCATGGAGCACAGGGTGTCCCTGAACTCCTCCACACTGAAAAAATCGCACCACTGACATCCATCAGTGCCTGCAGAACATTTATGAAGCCCGACACGTGGAGGTGAGCGCAGCGAAGCAGTGGTGGTGCATTTCAGCAGTGGCAACAGCAATGCAAGACGAGCCACCCAGACAGCAAACGGATTTATTTTAATTATTATAATTTCTTTTTAAACAAGCACAGCACGCAGGCTCTCGCTCAACACCGGAGGGAAAAAAAAAAAACAACAAAACGATAGTTAATGGTGGTGACCATGTTGAAAAACAGCTTTGTAGCTGAGAACTCGCCCTATGTATCCGTTGCCATTTCTGTGGAAATAAATAGGAGGCATTCCTTTCAGAGCAATCTACGTACCTCAATAAGCCATCATCCTAATAATGCAGTAATACTAATAATAGGAACAGAAAAACACAGACTCTCAGAATATCTTTTGTGGGGATGGAACAACAAAACCAACACTGCAGTCAGCTGCAGTTATTCCCTGGGAAGGAACTGATGCCAGCAGAAAGGTCATGACCACTTCCAACAGTCAAACCATAGCAGCATGTCAGAGCACGCAGCCTTGGAATAAACCCCAAGGATAAACCAAACTGCATCTCTGTTCCAGCCATTTTTTTCTTCAATATACACACAAAGACTGGGAGGCACTAACCCTACACATTCATTGTACCACTGTGTTGTATGGTAAGAAGAAAAGCAGGAAGTTTGAGACTTTGTCAGGCACAGAACCTGCAGCACTGGGGGCGAGCAGTTCGGAATTCTGGTATCTGGTCGTAATTTGTGTGCATGCACAAGAAGCAGTGCAACTCACTTCACCAAATGTAAGTCAATGCAACCAAACGTATTGAAGGTGTACTTACAAGACTGAGGTAGAAAGCTGCTCGCTGAGTGGAAGGTTGGAAATGAGGCAGGGGAGGCCTGACAGATTGAGTGATTGTCTGGAAAAAGAAAGGAACAGAAGAACTGTTCAGATGACGTGACAGCCATTTTTTTGAACGCTGTTACATATGCAGTAACGAGCAAAGAATGAAAATCAAGGCATTTGCCTTCGCCATCACCATATGTGCCACCTCTCTGCAGAGCTGCGGCACAGGCAGCACAAGACTGCTGGCACAGTAATTGCCAAGCCACGTTTTCAGAAACCAGCACGACAAAGTACTTCCCTTTTACCATGCACAAAGAAATGCTGGCTTACACAGACGAGAGTCTCAAGTGGGACAAGAATACGGAGGCACTTCATTCTATTTTCTCAAACTGAAAGGAATCAAATGTCTACTCAAGGATAAAACAAAGCGAAAAAACAAACACCCATGGAAAGCACACTAACCTTTGCAGGCCCTTCAGATCAAAGTGCTCCAATAGCAGTAGCTATAGAAGCTGTTATGCTCTACAGTTCCTCTGGTAGCTTTGTGGTTGGAGGTGGTTATCTTTCCGTGGGCTTTGGAGTGTTTGTTTTTAAGCACCAGTAAGAAACATCACCAGCCTTTTATCTGCACATCAATAAAGCAGAGAATACAGCTCTGAGCAGCCATCTGCCAGGACTTGTTTAAAGAAGCAGTCAAGGGAGTCGACAAGGCCCCATTTTCCAGGTCTTCTGACTTGGTCCTCAATGCAATCTGTTGCCAGGACCTTGAACTTCACAGCCACAGCATGCAAATACAGTTTAATAATGGAGTCTTACAGAAAACAGTGGCTGGCCTGAAATCATGCATCTGTACACAGATGAGCAAAAAGGGCTCAAGCCAGGGCATAAGATTTATCACATCATATAAATGCACAATACGTGCACTTCAGGAGAGATCCTGAATTCTCCGATAAATATGCTCATTTAAAAAAAAAAAAAGTTAAACTCAGTAGCTTCCTCAAATTAAAATCCCGAATATACCAATAGCAGTTGTTCAAACACACAGCGCTGGACATTTGCAGATGGCAACAACAGCGCAGATCATTATTCCTACTGCCGCGGCTGCAATGATTCAGGTTATCACTTGACAGCTGTCAGCACTGTACCTCGCTAACTCAGGGTGGGACTCCAACCCACAATCCCTGGAATTGACGTGAGTTCTAGATGGTTATGAACTCGTGATTACCAGTGCCCAAGCGCTAGCCTAGCTTACAAGTGCTAGCCAGAGGTGGGGTCGAACCCACAATCCCTGCAATCAGACATAGTGCTACAAGGCACCTGTCCTTCCCGGTCATTACCTTCCCTGCACTAGTCCACCCGCAGGGTAAAGCCCTTCCGCGTGGGGCAGCCCCTCACGTCTGATGGAGTCCCCGGCTCCTGTGTACGCCTTACGGAGCCTTCCCTTTAAACGTACCTGGTCCGCTTCCAGATGGTCCCCGTCTGTCCCTGCAGTGATAGGATGAGCAGGGGGAGTCCTACCAAGAATTCTCGGGGCGCGCCAAAGGCGTCTCCCTCCTCAACTGGTCCTGCAGCCGAACAGAGAGTGTCCCATCTGGGGTGCCCTAATGATCTGCGGAATCAAACTCATGAACCCACGTCAGGTTATGAGAGCAGATACGTCCTTCTTTCAGCGCTGCGCCACACGCTGGGTGCAAGGGGGATCGCTCCTCCTAGCTTGCGCGCCACAGTGGGGTCTCGATACATTTATTAGCCCAGACATACATATTCAGTAGTATTACCCAAAACGGGGAAGCAGCGCGGCCGTGGCAGCAATGCAGGGAAACCTGCTGCGCTGCAGCGTGTGCCCAGTGCCTCTGGTCCCGCTGCTGGGCACCACCGGGTGCAGCCTGGCTCCGTCCTCTCCGCACCTCCCTACACCGGGAGGACCGAGGACGCGGGGCGGCGGGGCGGCTAAGCGTGTCCCTCCCCGCGCGGAGTCCCGCGGCTCCGCCGTCGCGCCGCCACCACCACGCCGACCCCCCATCCGCGGACGCCATTGGAGGAGAGCCCGCGCTCGCCCCCCTCCTCCGCGCTGCCATTGGTCGGTCCGCCGGATGGGGCGGGCGCTCCGCGCGGGGTCCGTTCCATCCGCGGTCGCGCCGTTATTGCGTCATCTTTGCGCGCGTCCTGCCTGGCCCCGGTTGGGGCTGCGGGCAGAGGACGAGGAGGGCGGGGACGCGGGGACGGCAGTGCAGCCCACCCCAAGCAGAGTCCAAGTGCCCGCACAGCAGCACCTCCACGAGGAGCGGGTCGGCATCGCTGTGGAGCAGCCGAGCCTCTTGGAGGAGGACTTAGAGTCAGGCAGCCGGTCCCAGGCACCGGGCAGCACACTGAAGCGTCATGCAGTCACACTTCTCTCCAAATTCCGTGCTTGATGAAATCCGAAGAAATCTTCATACCATGGTGCTTTCAACCAAATGATGTCAAAATATTCTTTCTCACCACTCACTTCCCTTTTCTGCACTTGAAGCAGCAGCCCGCCAATCATCGGGGGCTCAGTTTGCCATCAGAGATTGTCAGTGGTCATCTGAAGGCTTTGTTGGCTGTCAGAGGGCTCCACTGATCATCAGAGATCGTGTGTACCTTCCACGCCCCCCTCTGTGTCTCTCTATGTCACTTCCGCTGTGTGCTTTCCATGTTGCTTCCCAGTGATGGCCCCGTGATGGTTTCTGGTATCCCCAAAGCCACCTCAAGCACACCAAGGGGTCCCGGTGTCCCTGTGGCAGAGCTCCTGGCGTCCTCGTTGTTGGTTCTGGAATGCCCAAAGCCACCATGACCCCACAAGGGGATTCTTGGCTCCCCGTGGGGGTCCTGGTATCACCAAGGCCATCGTGACCATGTACCCGTCACCTCCTGCGCGCATCACCACGTGTCCCCTTGATGCCACTATGTCCCCTCCTGAAATGGCAGGAGATTGGAGACCCCCAGACCCGGCAGGGAGGTGACAGGGTTCACCCCCAGCCCCCCGGCCACAGAACCACGCAGTGTGGTTCTGGAGCTGTCCTGTTGCATCCTGCCACAGAGCAGGGGCTCCTGGAGTCACTGAGGGGACACTGAGGTGTCTCGAGGGGCTGCTGGGGGGGAAGATGGAAGGGGTGGAGCCGGAGCTCCAGGCTGCAGGTCTCTGGGGGATGACTGCAAACCCAGGGATCCAACCCCTATGGAGTCCCCTCACGTTGCCCCAGGACCTCTCAACCCCTCCAAAATCCCTCAGTGCCAATGGGAACTCCAGCCTCAACGGGACTCCCCATTTCTTCCCAAATATAATAAAGCCCCTGGAAGAAAGACAGGACCCCTGGGAATGCACACACCCTCCCAGCCCTTTCTAGGACTCTCCCCATTAAAACAGGAGCCCAGAGAGCCCCACAACCCAACGGGACCCCCAGCCACAATGGGACTCCCCAGTCCTCCCAAGACCAGTAAGACCCCCTCCAACAAATCGTATAGGAGACCCTGGAGTCCCCGGAGTCCCCAGCCCCAATGAGCGACCTCCTAACCCTCCCACCACCAAGACCATCACCCCCCCCCCAAAGTCAGGACCTCTAGGAGCCCCTAACCCCAATGGGATGCCCCCATAATCTCACTCTTTTGGGGCCCCGCATTACTCCTGTGTTCTCCTGCTGTCCCTTGGTGGTTTTGGTGCACCCAGCGTCTCCCCATTGTCCCCTCCCTGGTGGTTCTTTGCCCCATGTCCCCTTGGTCCCTGTCCAAGTGGTTCTGGGGGCCCCTGGGCCGCCCTCAGTGTCCCCCTTTGTTCCCTCCCCAGTCGCTCTGGGTTCCCAGTGCAGAAGTCATTGCTGAAAAATCACAGTTGTGTGTCTGCATCTGCAACTTCGGCTGGAAGTCCTAGGGCTTTCTCACACCTCAATTAGAAAGGAAACAAAAGCAGGAAAAGACACTGCAAGTTGAGTGGTGCTGAGGCAGCAATGACTGAAAA
>NW_024967875.1:0-1023 GCF_019238085.1 Lagopus leucura
TGAGATCCCTATGGGCTTCCTGACGTCTCCCTGTGGCTCCCTATGGGCTCCCTATGGGTTCCCTATGGGTTCCTATGGGCTCCCTATGGGTTCCTATGGGCTCCCTATGGGTTCCTATTGCTTCCTATGGGTTCCTATTGCTTCCTATGGGCTCCCTATGGCTCCCTATGGGCTCCCTATGGGCTCCCTGTGGGTTCCTATTGCACTCTATGGGCTCCCTATGGGCTCCCTATGGGCTCCCTGTGGGCTCCCTATGGGTTCCCATGGGCTCCCTAAGGGCTCCCTATGGGCTCCCTATGGGTTCCTATTGCACCCTATGGGCTCCTTAACGCTCCCTATCGGCTCCCTATGCGCTCCCTATGGGTTCCTATGGCTCCCTAAGGGTTCCTATTGCACCCTATTGCTCCCTATGGGTTCCTATGGCTCCCTATGGCTCCCTGTTGCTCCCTGTGACTCCCTATGGCTCTCTATGGGTTCCTATTGCACCCTATGCACTCCCTATAGCTCCCTATACACTCCCTATTGCTCCCTATGGCTCCTTGTCGCTCCCTATGGGCTCCCTATGGTTCCCTATGGGCTCCCTAAGGGTTCCTATTGCACCCTATTGCTCCCTATGGGTTCCTATGGCTCCCTATGGGCTCCCTATGGGCTCCCTGTGGGTTCCTATTGCTCCCTATGGGTTCCTATGGGCTCCCTATGGGTTCCCATGGGCTCCCTAAGGGCTCCCTATGGGCTCCCTATGGGTTCCTATTGCACCCTATGGGCTCCCTAACACTCCCTATGGGCTCCCTATGGGCTCCCTATGGGTTCCTATTGCTTCCTATGGGCTCCCTATGGCTCCCTATGGGCTCCCTATGGGCTCCCTATGTGCTCCCTTTGGGTTCCTATTGCACTCTATGGGCTCCCTATACGCTCCCTATGGGCTTCCTATGGGCTCCCTATGGGCTCCCTGTGGGTTCCTATTGCTCCCTATGGGTTCCTATGGGCTCCCTATGGCTCCCTATTGCTCCCTATGGGCTCCCT
>NW_024967875.1:1123-1498 GCF_019238085.1 Lagopus leucura
CTATGGCTCCCTATGGCTCCCTATGGCTCCCTATGGGCTCCCTATGGGCTTCCTATGGGCTCCCTATGGCTCCCTATGGCTCCCTATGGGCTTCCTATGGGCTCACTATGGCTCCCTATGGCTCCCTATGGCTCCCTATTGCTCCCTATGGGCTCCCTATGGCTCCCTATGGCTCCCTATGGCTCCCTATGGGCTCCCTATGGGCTTCCTATGGGCTCCCTATGGCTCCCTATGGCTCCCTATGGGCTTCCTATGGGCTCACTATGGCTCCCTATGGCTCCCTATGGCTCCCTATTGCTCCCTACGTGCTCCCTATGGCTCCCTACGTGCTCCCTATGGCTCCCTATGGGCTCCCTATGGCTCCCTATTGCTCCC
>NW_024967875.1:1598-2029 GCF_019238085.1 Lagopus leucura
CCCTATGGCTCCCTATGGGCTCCCTATGGCTCCCTATGGCTCCCTATTGCTCCCTATGGGCTCCCTATGGGCTCCCTATGGGCTCCCTATGGCTCCCTATGGGCTCCCTATGGCTCCCTATGGGCTTCCTATGGGCTCCCTATGGCTCCCTATTGCTCCCTATGGCTCCCTATGGCTCCCTATGGCTCCCTGTCGCTCCCTGTCGCTCCCATTGCCCTCAGTGCCGCGCTGGCCCCGCACCGTCTCCGGCCCCCCCGGCTCCCGGCGCTGCGTGCCGTCGCTCCGCTCGCAGTCGGCGCTGCGCCCCACGGCGCGCACCCGGATGTCGTCCACCAGCACGGCGCGGTCCGCGATGGTGAAGCCGAACTCCGTGCGGTACCTGCGGGAACGGCAGCGCTACGGGGGGCGGGGGGCGGAACGGGGCCGCAATA
>NW_024967876.1:0-19171 GCF_019238085.1 Lagopus leucura
GGGTTGGAAGGGACCCCAAGGATCATGTAGTTCCAACCCCCCTGCCTAGCAGGGCCACCAAACATACACATTCAGATCAGGTTGCCCAGGACCCTGTCCAACCTGGCCTTAAACACGTCCAAGGATGGGGCATCCACAACCTCCCTGGGCAGCCCGTTCCAGGGCCTAACCACTCTCCTAGTAAAGAACTTCCCCCTAACATCCAACCTAAATCTTCCCTCCTTCAACTTAAAACCATTTCCCCTAGTCCTGCTGTTATCAGCCCTTTTGAAGAGTTTACTCCCCTCCTGGGTGTAGGTTCCCTTCAGGTATTGATAGGCTGCAATGAGGTCACCCCGCAGCCTTCTCTTCTCCAGGCTGAACAAGCCCAACTCCCTCAGCCTGTCCCCATAGGGGAGGTGCTCCAGCCCCCCTGATCATCTTAGTCGCCCTCCTCTGGACCCTTTCCAAAATCTCTATGTCTTTCTTGTACTGAGGGCTCCACACCTGGACACAGTACTCCAGATGGGGCCTCACAAGAGCCGAGTAGAGAGGGACAATCACCTCCCTGTCCCTGCTGGCCACCCCTCTCCTGATGGAGCCCAGGATCCCATTTGCCTTTCGAGCTGCCAGAGCGCACTGCTGGCTCATGTTCAGTCTCTCGTCCATCAGGACCCCCAGGTCCTTCTCTGCCGAGCTGCTCTCAAGGACCGCTCCTCCCAGCCTGTACAGGTGCCTGGGGTTCTTCCGGCCCAAATGCAAAACCTTGCACTTTGCCGTGTTGAACCTCATCAGGTTCACCCGAGCCCAGCCCTCCAGCATGTCGAGGTCCCTCTGAATGGCATCCCTTCCTTCCACCGTATCAACCGCACCACTCAGCTTGGTGTCGTCAGCAAACTTGCTGAGGGTGCACTCAATTCCCTCATCGATGTCATTAATAAAGATGTTAAAGAGCACCGGTCCCAAGACAGACCCTTGGGGGACACCACTTGTTACCGGCCTCCACCTGGACATAGAGCCATTGACCACCACCCTCTGTCTGCGGCCTTTCAACCAATTGCTTATCCATCGGGTCGTCCACCCATCAAATCCACTTCCCTCCAATTTGGAGATGAGGATGTGGTGGGGGACCATGTCAAAGGCCTTGCTCAGGTCCAGGTAAATGACATCAGTCGCCTTCCCTTCGTCCACCAATGCCGTCACTCCATCATAGAAGGCCACAAGATTAGTTTAGGCATGACCTTCCTTTGGTGAAGGATATTCAGATAATAAGGATTCAGATAATAAGGATGTCTGTTCATATAATAAGGATATGGGAGAAATTTGGGAGTATATTTGAATCTTTTACACATCAAAAATAATTATACTGTACTTTACTTCTGGTATTATTTCTCTTAAATTCAAGATTCAGGACCAGATTCCTAACCAGTAAGATTAACCATAATAGTAATCAAACCAGCATAGTCATGACAGTCTGCCTTTACTGTGAATTCAATGACAAACTATTCTAAAACAACGTTGTTCTAGCTGCTGCTATAAATAGTCCTCTCAGTATGATGCATATATGCATACCTAATAAATGACAACATTTTTAGCTGGCAAGTATTTAGCAAAACCTTACTCTAGGAAATAAGGAAATACTTATCTTGTTCCCTAAAATAGAATAGCACCCTTGCAAGCAGCAATACCTAATACTGTCATTACTACACAGTTATGAAGTCCCCACTGTCGTGATTGTTCTCAGAAAAAAACAAGAGACTTAATGGTTAGCAGGCTGGTCCAGCACAATTTTCCTACTTTAAGTGCTCAAAAGTCTACTTATACTACAAGAGTATTCCATGCAATTACAGAATAAATGTAAACATCAGAGGACCTAATTCCATGAGAACTTGTAAACAAAACACCTCATAATAAAGTTATATTATTAGCTCATTACTGAAGAATAATTTTCCATACTTAGTATTATTAGTGTATGAAGTGAAAGCCAGATAGACAAGACGAGCAATTTAATTGAGGAAAGTATAACCTATATCCACATTCATTACATAATGAAAATGGTATTTCACCTTGTTTCAATAATAATTATGAAAAGAACCACAACAAAGAGCAAAGATGATAAGAATAATTGCCCTCATTCACTTGTCCATACCTACAACATGGAAGTCACAGGGGAAAGCAATTAAATTTAATAGAAATCACCTGTGATTTGAAGCTGCCCTCATTTTAGGAGAGTAAGGGCAAGGAATTCACTGCACGGTTCAACTTCAATTAACCAAAGTATTCAGTGTCCCAAGATAAACAGATGAAAGTGCTTGCATCATGTTAGAAGTAACAGTTCATAGGAACTATACACAGTATGTAGGAATATATGCTGCAGATGGGAGACAAATTAGGCAAGACTTCATGCACAGCACAACTGAGCTGGATAAAAAAACTTGATAAAAAGAGCGCTACAATACATTTAGATTTGAAAATGAAGACATGGGTTAAATTGGTGCTTCAATTCAAACATTTATAGGACATCCACTTCTGTTTAATAATAGTACCACTGTGTACCTCAAAGTGCCTCAGATAGCATGTAGAGGTCAACGTGCAAGTGAGATGTCATGCACAGTGTATGTATGCCCAGAAGGAGGAAAGCAACGAGGAAGGACATTAGGTTGACCTTCATGCCTTTTGACAGTTTACTGTATTCCATTTTTTTGTTTCATCAGTGGAGAACTATTAAAATAACTGTCTCTCAAATTGTTGACCTCCCAGTCATTAATAAGCCTGGCTTATTCAGAACAACTTCTATCATTAAATGCCTCTCAAAGTGGAACAAAAATTAGTAGTGACTGTTATACAATCAGAAGAAAATCATACAGGTGACTCATGCCAAATTCTAGGAAAGTTGTGTTTGTATAGGATGGAAATACCAACAGTAGAAAGTAAGTTTTACTATTTCTAGCTAGTCCATGAGTAAACCAATGAAAACACTGTTATGCACAACATCTATCCATGTACAGGTTGGTCATACATAGGAAAATAGGTTTAATGTCAGATTAAAAACACAATCAGATAAAGATTTTAGTTTATAAGTCATTATGTGGTTTGAGTGAGAACTTTCAGAAAGGATTTGAAGAAAGTAATAAGTAAGAAGTGTTACTGAAATATTGAAATAGTGTAATAGATTTCATCTCCTGAAAGTTTCACCTCCACAGAGATGACATTTATTATATAATTTAACTCTAGTTTCCTTAAAAGTTCTTTTAATATTAAGATATAAAAAAACTGTCCTAGAATTCAGTAATAAAAAGCCTAGATGGAACAACAAAAGATGCATTATGACAGATCTACAAAAATACAAACAGTATTAAATATTTTTCTGTTCATGTATGAAGCAATTCAGGAAGAAAATGGAAAATAACAACACATCTATCATGTTCACACATTTTTGAAATAAAAGACCATGAGTAATGCTGGATAATGTCATGAGAAAATAAAAGGCAAGATAGAAAGCTCTAAGAAGTACAGAAAAGAATATAAGATAAATTATCTACATCTACAGCGATGATGATTTCTAAACAAAAAGCACTCAAACAAAATACAGAACTTCAGGAAAAGAGTGATGTGTAACCCACTGAAATACAAAATAACTGTTGACTAGCTTTATGAGATAACATCTGCTAAGACAATTTACTAACAAAAAAAAAAAAAAGAAAAATATTGTTTAATCTCCTAACTGTAGTATTATGCATATGTAGTCTTATGCATTTGTATCAATGTATCTAGTACAGCATTAGCACTTAGTATTTTTATAGCCTGTAAAATGAAACTTACTGAAATGAAATGCACATATACTCTTATGAATGTATAAATACTAAGTACAAAATAATAATATTCTACTTATTTTAGTGCATTATACTTTTTAAAACAAGCACAATTAAAAAAAAAATACCAGAGAGGATACATAACCATATATCCATATTTTTAAATAGGATTTTATTACAGTATTTTTGCTGCAGTGTACCTTGATGTGTGCAAAGCTTCAGGATTATCAATTATTGCAGCTTGCTACTGTGCAAAGATTTGACACACTTTTTCCACTACCTTTCACCTTTCAGTACCAGATATCTACACTTTTTTGCAAGATAATAGTAAATATGTTTTAAAACACCACTCCAGCTAAAAACATTGAAAAAATGAGCACACATATACCAATGAGAAGAGGAGAACCTAGGTCATCTGGAGAAAAAGTGTGCCAGAGAAGCAAAGCATGCAACAAATGCTCCATTTTTGGATACCTAATTTAAAGAATAACATGTTTTTCTATCACTTCCTTGTTCTTGGTAAAAATCATAAAATGATAGAATCATTAAGGTAAGAAAAGACTACTAAGATCATCTTCCCTTCTGGTCACTCAAGGTGTTTTAATTAATTTTGTTTGCCACAATATTCACAACAGAGCCAAGTCATTGCAACAGGGATATCAGCAGTCTGTGCAGCAGCTATCAGATCAAAGCAAAACGCAACCAGTCTTCAAGATACTGTCTTAACATTTGGCATAGTATTCAAAGATTGATTTTTGTAATGCATCCTGCCCTTAAGCACAATTTTGAACATCATTCCTACTGATTCAAAGATCCTTTCAAATATGTGACATGGATTGATTCTTGTCTTGTTGATTTTGTCATGAAACTTTTTACACTCAAAACAGGTATTGCAATACAGCAGTAACAAATTCTGTCTGCTGCAATTCACTATTACCTGAAACGTATTTAAACAGAGAGATATATCAGTATGTCAGTTGCATTTAATTAAATGAATATCATCTCTTTAGAATCAGATCTTTGCCAAAAAAAAAAAAAAAAAAAAAGTGTTAAAAGTTGGCTAGCCAACTCTTCATCATTTGACTGATTTCTGACAGCCTAGTGGTACATGAACCAAGAGTCAGAATGTCATTTGCTAACACACTGGCAAAACTATTTCTGTCACTGAAGTGCTTCAGAATATTATAAGATTTTTTTCCCATACATCTCTACCATCAGTGAATGAAACCAATAAAAGAAGCTCTGCTGTCTAGTCTTGTAACATGTCACTGCTTTAATACGGCAATAAAAAATAGTCAATTTCTCTAAATAAATTTTAATGAAGATAAACAGGAGGACCAGATTAAGACATATTTAAAGTCAGAAGGCAGAATTTACAGAAGAGTTTAAGTAGATTAGAAGCTGGAGATCACTACTGAAAAGAAAAAGATTTGTACATATTTATTGCTAGACAAGGCAGGTAGTTGAGTCCTAAAATTGACAAGAATCAAAACATATGTCTTAGTTGCTTTTCTCTTTTCTCTACTGCATAGTTAGAACAAGTTTTTCCTTTTTACTTTGCAGTGCAAAAGTCTCCTTACATCTTTCTGTAACCCCATCTCCTGGCAGTGTCTATGTCTGAAGAGCTATGAATTCCGTCGTGGGACCAGGCAGTTTGGTATATCTGGGAGAGGTTTAAGTTATTTGAGTGCCTAAACAGAACTTGTGAGTAGACTTAAGAGCAAATTATATCACCTGTATAACATTAGGCACTTCAGTGTGACATGTAAAAAAATATGACTGCCTTAGATTCCTTCTGTAGAGAGAAAAAGCACTCCAGGATAATTTATACCATTAAGATCTATATCATCATGATATATTTCTTCATGGAATACTGAGTGTTTACAGCAGTAGGCTCTTGATTCTTATCTCAGTTAAGCTAGTCAGCTTTCTGCAGTCCTAAGAAAAGATATCTGCGAAATTTTTATATCTATGGATGAAACCACTTGCTATAACATGATAATAATCTGCCTTCCTAAAACTATACTTTTAAGTGTATTTTCAACTGTTCATATTGCATATCACATTGTTTGTCTCTTATTTCAACCTAAGTGGAAGAAACAAAGAACTGCCTCAGGATCTCCAGAAAATGAGCATGAGGTGACCTCATAAGACAGTAATCAGTCACTCAGCATGAGGTATCTTCCCTGTTTTTCTGAATGCTCGTTATTATTATTTAACTACATTAATTTCTTCTTCTAATTGTGTTGTTTTTGTTTAATAGCAGTATATGAGCATTACAAACGCACTATGAGGAGACAAGGGTCACTATGTGATGGAGCAAACCAGAGGTTCATCATTTGTCATCTGAAACTGTGTCTCAGTGCAGCAAAGAAATTGTGAGCCCTTGGTTGACAATCAGAAAGCAGTTCCCTATTTCCAGGAGTATTTCTGCAATATAGAAATCTATTAAATAAATAAATAAATAAATCCACACAATGAGCAGAAGTCAGCAGGAAAGCAAAATCCTTAACTCTTATTCTAAGCAGTAGAATGCAAAGTCACAGTCCTTTCATCTTCTTCAATTGCATTTTGCATTCCACTTATCTCAGAACAGCTTCAGTAAGGCAGATACTCACCAAACGTATTCTATTGCCTGGTAAGTGCATTATTCTTCTAGTATACATAAGAAAAAAAAGGTAGTATGAGAAAAGCACTGAATTTAGATAACCTTTTCTATGAAGAGACCACTTTAAACACTGGGTTCCAAGTTTTAAACAAAATAACATGAAATTATTTTCAATTTTCAAGGTCCATCATGATCTTGCTCCCTTGACCATACTCTTCTGAGTGTTTTCTGATTTTACTTTCTAGCGAACTCTTGCCTATCAAGATTAAACTCAGGGAAACTTTTGGGAATAGCTTACAACCTCTTCATAGCAATATAGCAACTGCATTGATTTGAACTCCTTCCAATCTATCTGATCTTCTAACAGATTCCTGACAGGTCTTGCACCCACGAACATTTCCACAAACCTCTGTGCAATGTTACAAGGTATGCAACATATATCCTCAGTGCTATTCTGCAAAATGATATTCCAATAGACTGAAGGCAGTTACAACTCAGTCCACAGCACAAATCCAAAAGGAGATGTGTCAAGTGATACCAGTCTGTCTTTACACCATATTTTCAAGGTAGAGTAAATCTTCAGCAGTGTAGAAGACACACTATTATGCACTGCTTAGCTTACAGGGCAAGAGATCAGTTCCTTGAGTATATGCCTAAAGAAAACAGAGGTTTTTTTATTTCTTTTGAAGAGAAGAGGTAGTTCACTCCTCTGGAGAGTGTAAGAATCTTGATCCCAAATAAGCTTTTTTTTTTTTTTTTTCCTATGAATTTTCAATTTATACAAGAAAGCTTGCTAAGGAGGTCACAGTAGAGGCAATTTTTTTACCTGTTTTTTTTCCCAGTGGGTATGTCTAAATTGTTCCTGACTCGCCATATTCATCTCTGGGATCTGAAGTGCCTGTGAACTCTAGAAATTGCTCAGAACAGTAAGACTCAGGCATTTAGTTTGATTTAGACTTAAGAATCGTTTTTATAAGAACTTAGAAGTCTTAGAATCTTTGAAAATCATGTTTGAGTTGTGCACCTAGTATGTTCAAGTGTTTTTATGCTTTTTACTGGACCGAACAGATTATTACAGAATTACTATTGTAGAGCCCTAGAACATTATTATGTCTTTATGTCTTTTCTAAATGTTGTATCAAAAGCCATTATTCATCTGCAGGGGTTTGTTTTAAAATTTAAAATTTAAATTTTGTAATGTCCTTATTTATGCCTTTGCTTAAGTAATTTATGTCATGTAAATGCAGTTGGAAGTATTTGAAAAACAACTCTCCTGCCAGATCTGTAATTTTGAAAAAGTCTGTTATCTTCAAAGGCTTCTTAAATTTTTGTTGTTATTGTTGTTCTCATTTGAACAAAGCAAAATTTAGCCCACTGGTCATTTTCACAGCTAAGTTATGAACAGCTGGAACACTGAAAATATTGTGACATTTTTTAGTATAGGACACCAGACAGACATTGGGAACAGTTGTCCAACACTGCACCTACAGTCATTGTACACCAATAGACTCTTCTATGCTACAATGCATTATCTATTAGATCTTACCGGTGGCATCATCAGAAGTGACTACACCTTTCTAGAAATAATAAGAGACCAAAATTATCCTGTTCCTGATCACTGTTTGGTTATGAAATACTTTTATCTACACTTGGTATTCAGTACCTAAAAGATATAAAAATCAAATCCTTGTGAGGGTATCTACAAGTATTTAACCAACTGTTATATACTGTTCAACATACTTTTTTTAATGATGTAGCATATGAAAAGATTTGTTACAATTTTTTTTATTATTATTATTATCATCATTTGAGCTGAAGTGGACTGATAATGGCATGTTATTTCTTAGATAATTTTTTAGTTACTTGCATGTAGTACTTGTATGAGGACTAGGACTGAGACCATATCATCTGCACAAGCAGTTGGGCTGAGCTAAGATGGAACAATTGTCTTCATTCTCTCATAGTTTAGGTTCATTTTATAGGGTATACAGTAAGGAAAGAGGGGTTTCAATCTGATGAATCATGAACCCATTTCCTGATAATAAGGATAGCTATTCATTTCACGCAGTCTGACTGTGAATTTATTTTATAAAATAAAACAAAATTTCACTTTGAAAATTTAGAATTTCTTATCTCCAAACTGACAGATTTTCTAACTTCTAAGCCAATTGACTAAAAAATCCTGTGATACTGGCACTAATAGAAAAGCAGATAAATTGTTCTTACTACAATAAAATATAATGGTGTTGCCTAAAAGCTACTTTACCATGATTTTTCATCACTCCTAGCTTACAGTATATGTTATGTTAACTACTCAGATCTTTGCATCTCATGCCATTAGGCTCTGAGCCATCAATTACACTAGTTCACAGGAAACTAGTTTTCCCTGCCCTATGCCCTCTTGGTCTCAGGCTATGTAAAATGTCCTTAACGGACTTGAGACAGCTAAAAGGCAGAAGACTACTCTAGTATTTCCTTTCCTATTTGAAGCAAGACGAGTAAGCCCAAGAGACAAGCAGGTAATTTATAGTTAAACATTTTCCTTTGATCTGTATATCGCTTTTTCTATTTCAAGCTAATTTGATTAAGTACACACAAAGGGATTGCCAAAGGAGAAAGGTTTTTTTTCAGGCAGCCTGCCAGGAAACACTGTAGCAGAGACCTAATTTATTACTATTATTATTATTGATCGATCTCCAAGTGATACACATAATTGACTCAAAATAACAGAAGAGCTGAATTAAATCTGAAACATTTGAGCGTACTTCATTTGGGGTTTTCCAGTACTAAGAGCTTTCATAGTTTCAACTATTTTCAATACCACAGAAAAACATATATAAAATTATGACTTCACAAGTAATTCTGTGAAGCTGAACTTCAATATCTGATAATATGAACACTCTTGCCCCACTGCAAATATGAAGAAAAATGCTCTAGCTTATGTCCTGTCTTGTTAAGACTTAAGCAAATGCATTTCATATTACATTTCCTGTCAGTTACACAGTCAAAGTACAAAGTAATTACCTACATCCGATTTAGTCATCTAGATGCCTTTTATAAAGCATGGGTAGTAATGGCAGCTGTGTGCAGTGATTCATCTCACTCTAAACTAGACAGCTAAAATACATCAGAAGAAATATGCCATAAAAGTACCTATTTCATTTTACTAGGCGCTCTACCAGTCTAAATGCAAACTTCTGACCAAAGTTGCATGAGATGGACTCAGCGCTGATAACAACAGTCCTGCTTATACATGACATTTCATCCCTGGCATCAATTCATTTGTAGTCTAGAGCTGAGAAGACTTTAACTAGGAAAATGTATTGTTGGCTTAAAGTACAGGTCACCAACGTGCACAATGTGTTTTCTCATCTCCCCAAAATGTGGAAACATAAAAACATAATGAATCATGCATCAGAGATGCCCCTGTCGTGCTTTTCTTCCAAGAAGACAAAAGTCTATCTTTGTAGCAAGTGGAATCTGTGGGTACAAGATCCCTATTTACAATCTGTAAGTTCAGAATACATACCATACTGCTTTTAACTGGCTTCAGCAGGGAAAACACAATGGTGTAATCATGCCCTTGAATATATTACCATATTGCAGCCATTACATGCTTTTATACTTTAGAATTACATACTTTAAAATTTGTGAGAAGTTGGACAGGGCTAGGCGTGCATTTTCTAGGTATGTATACAGTAATGTGACGAGAAGAGGCTGTTACACTCATGCACAATCAATCAATTATAATTTGTGTGATTTAGTCAACAATTTACATCTCTTATTCATTCTTTAAATTGTGTTTCCAGTATGCAAAGATTTAATTCTTACTTGAAGGTTCACTCTCACACAAAAAACAGATTTCTCTGACCGAAGACATTAATGTGTGTAGTGACTAGACTAGTGTCTTACCAGGACATGTCAATGACTGTAAAGGAGGAATATGAACTAATCACTGCAAGAGAGTAAAGAAATTTTGCTTTACATAATACATAATATATATATTTAGATAGCTTAGAAATGAATTTCTATTTGAAAATTTTTTATAAAATATATGCAGTAATTAATTTATCTTAAAAAGCTGAAATTGCTCCTTTACTACCATATCCAAGTGGCTGTTGATTCCTTCTCTGGGAATGTGATTAACTGTATTTAGAAACAATAGTGCTGAGATATGTTTTTTTATGGGATTGCTCTTAGGTCTTAGCTATTAGATTATCTGCTCATTGCTGCTTTTCGTTTGAATTCATGATACTACTACTGCAGCAACGATTACATTTAAGGAGGCACTGAATTATAATCTCATGTTTTCAGAGGCTTATAACTTTATATAAATTATCTTCTTATGAAGTCATCCTCACTCCAGTGAAGGCATTTTGGAACAGCCTGATATGACAACATTTGACTGCTTGGGATTTACATGTTCAAAAATGTGCTACTTCCTTTGGCTCCTTTTTGATGACATTAACATACTTGTCAACTTATGGTACTCAAAACTCACAAGGTTTTTTAAGGCACCAGCTTGCAGTTCTCAACAAGTAGAAGTGACACATTTGGAAGACTGTTTAGAAATAGCACAGTTTTAAGTGTTGCTCAATTAGGGAAAGGTCAGAAATACTTGAAACTGCCCAAAAGGAGCAGTGACACTGAAGAAAATATCAAGGCTTGTTACATTTGTCAATCAGTCAAAAGGGACCAGTCCAGTGGCATGAGAAATCGTGCCTCACCCTTCTTCTCTTGAAAAACAGAATAGACATAAATTTGTTTATAGTGGTTGGAAAAAATATTTACCTGTCCTAAACAATTATTATCCAGTAAAGATACTGCATGTAAACAGGTGACCATGCGTATCAACATCTGACAATTGACCACAGCTCAGTGGGCATGAATTCAGGCAGTCTGCAATGAAATATGGGTCTAGACATCTAACTGCTATCTCACATGATCCCTAGTCTAACGATTTAGTGACAGTGTCAACTTAATTAAGCACCTCATAGAAACAGCTGTAGAATCTGATCAGGGCTTCTGAATAACAACCGATGAGGCACGGGTTGTCACCTCCTGACATTTGCTCAACAGAAAACCAAAACTGTTGATGTCAGAGTCACTGAAGATTTGCAGGATGTATACAAGGGAGAAAAAAACAACAACAACAAAAAACTAGCTAAGTATGATTTCGGTTTCCAGCGACTGCTGAATCTTCACAGAAATGAAGCTGTATACACAACAATAAGAAACAATGGTCACAAACAGAGGCAATACCACAAGAGGTATCCTCTTGGTCTTATGAGGCTGTCATTCCAACTGACACATACTGTGAAGTAATAAGCAACACCTTCTTCAGATCCAAGACAGAAAGGAGATAAATGGCACTGAATTGGCTGTGTTTCCCCAAAATGCCTCAGACAAGATACAGCCACAGCAGACTGAGCAGCTGAGCCCTCAGAGACTGGGCACAGAGTCTCAAACAGAAAAAAAAGATTTATTGCCATCTGGTAACAATGATGCTGATGTCTCAGAGAGACCCACTGGGCTACTCAGCAGCACCTAGCAATTCCAAAACTAGAGAGACATAATTAGGTAGCTTAATTACTAGGCTGCTTATAAACGTCAAAAATTCTGCATTATGTTTATGTTATTACAATTAAATTTGGCAAAGAAAGAAGGATTTGAGAAACTGAATCTTTAAGGGCCTTAGATTAGCCAAACTGAAGAAATCACAGTCATCTGCTGTCTTGATATATTATTCAGGGACTCCTGTAATACAGTATGGATCACCTAAGAGTCAGATTCTGAATGTAACAACCTTCTATCATGCTGCTTGGCACTGAGTGATTGCTGAAAAAACATAGCAACCTTGGAGGTTGACAACCTCTATATATCCACAGGACAGCTACAGAAGGAACAGTTTATACTAACAAGTTTCTACACTCTACCTCTGCCAAAATATCACTGTACTCCTAAGCTTCTCATAGGTAACAATAAACAATATTGCAAACTCTATTCCTATTAAAAGGCATAGAATCACAGAATCACAGAATTGTAGGGGTTGGAAGGGACCTCCAGAGATCATCGAGTCCAAGCCCCCTGCCAAAGCAGGTTCCCTACACCAGGTAGCACAGGTAGGCAACCAGGTAGGTCTGGAACATCTCCAGAGAAGGAGACTCCACCACCTCCCTGGGCAGCCTGTTCCAGTGCTCCGTCACCTCACTGTAAAGAAGTTCTTGCACACATTTGTGCGGAACTTCCTATGCTGCAGTTTCCAGCCGTTTCCCCTTGTCCTGTCTCCACTCACCACTGAAAAGAGTCCGGCCTCGCCATTCTGCTCCCCACACCTTAGATGTTTATAGACCTGGATCAGGTCCCCTCTCAGTCTTCTTTTCTCAAGGCTGAACAGACCCAGTTCACTCAGCCTTTCTTCATAGGAGAGATGCTCCAGGCCCTTCACCATCTTCGTGGCCCTCTGCTGGACTCTTTCCAAGAGATCCCTGTCTTTTTTTTGTACTGGGGAGCCCAGAGCTGGACGCAGTACTCCAGGTGAGGCCTTACCAGGGCAGAGTATAGGGGGAGGCTCACCTCCCTTGACCTGCTGGCCACGCTCTTTTTAATGCATCCCAGGATGCCATTGGCTCTCTTGGCCACAAGGGCACACTGCTGGCTCATGGCCAACCTGTCGTCCACCAGGACACCCAGGTCCCTCTCCGCAGAGCTCCCCTCCAGCAGCTCATCCCCCAACCTGTACTGGTGCATGGAATTATTCCTCCCCAGATGCAAGACTCTACACTTGCTTTTGTTAAACCTCATCCGTTTTTTTTTCTGCCCAGCTCTCCAGTCTGTCCAGGTCTTGTCAAATGGCAGCACGGCCTTCAGGCGTGTCAGCCAATCCTCCACATGATTCTCTACTGACTGTTATTATTGGTGGTGGTCACCAGGATTTGAGATTGTGAAATATTAGTGCAATTTTGAGTAGAAGTTTGAGACAGTGTGGCATAGCAGACAGAAAAACTGCTATCATTGCCTGTAGTAAAAACCTCTTAGGAAAACCAGAAAACACTGATGGGTAGATAAGATTGTTAATGACAAAATACAGAATCCAAAGAATGCAACAAAACCAGAACCTAACATCCAAGATTTTGTAGTTTTCACATCAAGACTTTTGATTCAAATATGAAATATTTCTTGGTTTCCACTGGAAATCTCCAATTTGAATTTCAGGTTATCTATAAAACTGTATTTTGCAGTGAAAACTGAATATCTTATTGTCATCGTTATTCTAAAATTGAGTGATCAATCTTTGTATGAAATCTTCCACATCTCCCTGAACAATTCAGCAGTTGTCAAACTGTTTACACAGACCATTAAATGATTTTGAACATGGTAATATGATTTCAGTAGCATCTTTGAATGTGATAAACCATAGCTTTGTAAGTCATAAAGAGCACACCCAGTTGAGAGGTGAGTATACTGCAACTGCAAAATTATATGTTACACAACCAATGTATATAATATGTAAATGAATTCTGCGAAAGAAAGCGCTATCTGTATTACAGCAACTCTTCATTTTTTCTCCTTTACTTCTAAAATGTGTGAATAAGAGACCTCAAGCCAAATTCAGTGTCTAGAGAAAACACTCCATCATGTCAACACAGCAGCAAGAGAAACAGTGCACAGTTATCATCAAAATAATCCTTCAGCTTTCTGCAGAGACAATTAGTTATTTTGAGGTAAAGCCCTCAAATTTTACCCAGTTTTTTTTTTTCCACTTTTCCAATATCCAAATTGTTTTTCTTTCAGAGAATAATCTGCTTTTTTAATTATTTTTTTTTTAACTTCAGGGTACACTAGTGCTTTATATACTAACAAAATTTTCTATCAAGCACAAAAATGTGCTATTATTGTTGAATGGACAAATGGAAAAATCTTGGTTCATCAGGATGTTCTCATCAAGAAAGAACAAGAAAAAGTATCTATACAAATGCTAAAAAGATTACCTTAAAAAGAATAACATGGAATAATATTATTTTAACAGCCTTAAAAAAGTATCCCAGAAGCACCTAACAGGTAAACTACGAGGTTATTTTTTTCTTTCTTGTTTGTTAGGCCATTTTTATTGAAACCTAGGAACGTGTTATAGTATTCTGTAGTAGAATTTAGGGCTTGGTAAGTGTCTCTGTGTTGCATAAAGCTATTGGATGAGGCTGTGCTTTCTGACATAGCTTGACATTGTTTGATAGCATTTTAAAAGCATACTGTGCACATAATATTTGTTAGTTTTATGCTCCACAAGTTGCTTTGTTATATGCAAGTGAATAATTACTATGAAGTTTTGTGTGGTAGAATTGTTGTCACAGTTGTTTATTAGATATAGAGCCTCATTTTGAACTTTATATTTGCTTTTTATGCTGTCACTTTCATGGCATTTATAATGTACTGTGATTTAATTGGAAATTGGACCAGGCAACATTAAAGGAAATTTTGATTATTCCAGTAATTAAAGATTTTCACTTGCTGGCATGTTAGTGGGGTTCTTTACAGAGTGCTTATTTGTTTGATTTGTGCTTAAAGGATGTGTACATTTAAATCCATTTTGTGAAATAAAGCCCTGAACAAAAAGTAGTATCTAATGTTTCTTTCCTGGCAATCATATCAAAGCACAAGCTTTATGACCTGGCTACAAATTTGTATTACAGGAATAGATGAAAAAAGATTATATCTATTCCATATATAAGATAATATTAAGTATTAAAACAAAATATCTAACACCATTTCAGAAGGGGGGAAAATATATATATACATGAACTCAAGTTTCAGGATTAAAACTAGATAATCTAAACTCAATCTAAAAATTCATTATATCCTTTCTCTTTTTTTTTTTTCCGTTTTTAGATTTTTGAGGTCTAGGATGGAAAAGTTTCACTGAAGAAGGAAGGGAAATAATTCATTTTTCAGAAAATGCACCTCAGAGTCAGATTTGCCATTAAAATATTTATTTTTTCATCTTAATATCTTATGAGGTCATGAGAAGATCAGTCTTCTTTTCATAAGGGCATGTAGTGACAGGATGAGGGAAAATGACAGGAAGAGGGTAGATTTAAACTAGATATTAGGAAGAAATTCTGTACTGTGAGGGTGGTGAGATACTGGAACAGGTTGCCCAGTGAGGTTGTGAATACTCCCTCCTTGAAAGCATTCAAGTCCAGGCTGGATGGGGCTTTGACAAATCTGGTCTGGAGGGAGGTGTCCCTGCCTATAGCAAGGGGTTGGAACTAGGTGATCTTAAAGGTCCCTTCCAACTCAAACCATTCTATGATTCTATGATTCTTATGAAGAAACTTATTTTTCAAGGATTTGGGATCTCTTTTGACATAAGCATAAGCAAGGAGGATGTGGGTCATCAAAATGGGTCCCAAATACAAATAAAGATCTTTTGGGATCATGGCACCTCTTTAAGGAACTTCAGAGTGACTACTACTGTTTCTGTGAGAGAATAGTTACAGTGGGTATGACTTATAGTTCTCTCTAGAAGCAGAACGATACATGACTGTCAGCCAGAAAGCACAATCTCCAGTATTCACTGAGACAATTATTGCAGCATGTTCAGAGGCCTTGATTCAGTTTGAGCTCTCAAGGATGGGTACAGCTCTGCATGTCTGGGGCCACAGAGATGCCTGGAGTACCGGGCGCAGTGCTAGGGGTGATGTGTTCTTTAACTGCAGAACATGAACTTTTTGCTGACAAACAAAGAAGCAGTGGGAGGAAGTCAGTAGACTGACATTAGGGGTATTAAAAAAGAGGCTCACTCTGTTTTCTCTGAGACCCTGAAGTGTAGAAAATTGTAAACCCCTAGCTGCACTGAAGGAGGGGACAGGAAGGGTCTGTGCCTCTCAGCTTGGGAAACAGAGAACTTCCAGGATGCAAAAGAGTGGGACCTTATGACTTCCACCACCAGGAGAATATCTTCACCACCAGGATAATACTAGATATGACTGGTTGAACTATATGTTCTCCAGAGATGCCTTCCATCCTCAGCCATTTTATGAATCAGCGAACCCATTATATTTAACAGAACTGGATTTCTGATGTTCTATCAAAAAGAGCAAAAGAGGAATTAATCTGTCCCTTAATTTTTCCCTGCTACTTTTTCTGAGAAGTCAATATTTGAATTATTGCCCATCCAATAATCTTAACCTCTTTGAATGAAATTAATGCATGGGATAGTACAGCTTTTAATTTAACTGTCCAACAAATTTAAATAGTTTGTTGTGTTGTTACATTGGAAGTAAACAAAATAGGTTTGATTAAAGAAGGCAGGTTGAGACTGAAATATTTTTCAGCTTTTTCTTCCTTCTTACTCATGTTTAAATGTTTTCAGTTGCTAATTTCCCTTCTGATTTCAGCTGTTGCAAGTTCCAATTTTACAGAAACAATTTTTCCCTACAATATATTCAAAACAACCAGAACTGGAGCACTTCAGTCCCTAGAACTTCAGTTTCTCCATTCCCTAGTGAGAACCTTTGAGAAATATAAATTAAAATTAGTTTCAGTGCATTGAATTAATTATTCCATTTATTGGTTATTATCTTGCTTTGTGGTTTTATGTGTCTCTGAACTGTAGATGGAATTAGAAAAGAAGAAGGGAGAATCAACTAATTAATCTTAGGCTTCCAAAAGAGACAGAAATGTTTGAAAGATGGAAAGAAAGTAAAGTAGAAATTGATTAAACTAGACAAAAACAAAAAACAGAAATCAAAAGAACAAAAACAAAAAACAAAAACCTCCTGAAAGCATACAGCTATATGAAATACAAATTTAATTCATGTCTATGCATTGCTGCAATTGCTCAACATATGTGCGTATATATATATATATATATGTGCATATATATATATATATAAATCTAATGTATTGGCAGAAAATCTCATGTTTTATAGCACTCCAGAGATTATGAATAAAATATTTAATTCTGGATGTTGAAATTACATTTGCTAAATTATTTCACTGACCTTTTTCCATAGTTATGTTGGCCCACACTAGATGTATAAGCACTGCCAAAAACAGAATGAAAAACATCATTTATCAGTCACTGAAGGAAAATATAGTTGATTAGTAGTAGGTGCTACTCAAAACAGGCACCAAGGACCAAAACACAGAATTGGCTCCTACCATGAAAGTCTCAAGTTACATATGCCTTGTGTGTGAAATGGAGAATGGCAAATGATGATCTAGTAGAAATTTTTGGTAGTGGCTCTTAAACACCAAGGACTGTGAACTGAGGCTCTAGATCTGTTAACTCAAAGTTCATCTGGAACAGAATAAATAAGATCTATCTGAAGGAAATATATAATACTAACACAGCTAAACTGTATCTTGACTCTATGTGTCACATCTGTTAAACCTAGGTCTAGTCTAGACTAAAGCTAGACACAATTTTTGCAATACACAGGATGGTGCTGCACAACACATGATCATAGAAAAATAAAATGGCTTGAGTTGGAAGGGACCTTAAAGATCATCCACTTCCAACTGCCTGCCTTAGGCAGGGTCACCTCAAACTCCATCGAGTTGCCCAGATTCCCATCCAATCTGGCCTTGAACACTTCCAGGGATAGGGCATCCATGACTTGTCTAGGCAGCCTGTTCCATTGCCTCATCATCCTCATAGTAAATAATTTCTTCTTCATGTCTCATCTAAATCTACCTACCCTCTTCTTGTTTACAGACATTACTCCTTGACCAGTGATGATGCATACTGTGGAATTAACCTTGGTCTCCATAGTCAAAGACATCTCTCCCCATTTCACAGTGAGGACATAACAAGGAGCAACCAGACTGTTTTTTAAACAATTATCTGTACTAGTTCAACTCTCAGTACATATGAAGGCTACTTCAAAAATAGTGAATCTTATTTTATTACGTTGGCCCTCAACGTCAGGAGCAGACGTTGGTGGCAAGGCAGTAGAAGCTGAACTTTCCTACCAATATTCCACTACATTTTGTTGCTGTCTGACAGATGGCAGCAGACAAGTAGTCTGACAAAAAGGCAACTGACATGAAGCAAAGGTGTCACTGAATTCCTTAGTTTGGAAAAAAATTGCACCCATTAACATTCACTGACACTCTGAATGTTTCTGGAGACCAAACAGTGGATGTGTGCAAAGTGAGGCAGTGTATTTAAGTAGTAACAGCAGTAACATGAAAGACAAGCCACAATCTGGTCAACCATACACAGCTGCCACACAACAAAATGAAGAGCATCTCAATCAGCTCATCTGTGCAAATCAGCTAACGTAGGTGATTGTTGAAAACTAGTGTTTTGTAGTTGAGAATTTTCAGTATCAAATAGTGTTATTGTGCTCTTTGTATCTGTTGTAGTTTCCATAGAAATAAAGAAGAGGCATTACTTTCAGACCCATCTATGTCTAACTCTGTTTGCCCGGTCTTCTTTATGACCCAAGTCAATTACAAAACATATATCCTTTCCTAAGAAAAGAAAGACAGCTCTTACCATCTCATCTTGTATAGCTTGATACAGAAAATAAACTAGTCTCTCCAGGAACTCAAAGACATAATTATTTAAGAAAAATACTGGTAAATTCAATACTGTTCTTACACATTAGCCATAACTATACCATACCTACAAGATTTTACCAAGATGATACACTTCCAAGTTTGAAGCTGTCTTCTAGTCTTTCTGATTTTGCAGATTTTTCTAAAGACATCTCAGAAAATCCTATCTCTTTTCTCTTTTCTCTTTTCCCTTTCCCTTTCCCCT